>NW_020797895.1:2112642-2114506 GCF_003369625.1 Aspergillus mulundensis | reverse complement strand
CCTTTTTAATTTAAGTATAAATTTATTAATATTTTTTTTTATAGCGTTCTTACTTTTATAATTTTTTTTTACTAAAATTACTTTTAATATTACTTATAGTTTTTTAATAATTTTTTTATTACTTTTATTTTTTTACCCTTGGGTAGGCCCTTTATATTTTAATATTTTTTATATAATTTAGGGTTTAATAGCAGGGGCACCTTTAAAATTTTTTAATTAAAAGTTTATAAATTTTTTTTTAAGTATATTAATTTATTATTAAGTTAAGGTTTATAATTACTTTTTTAAAGTATTATTTACTAGCCCTTAAAATTAAGTTTATTACCTAGTTATTATATAAAATAAGTTTTTTTTTAAAAAAAAAAATTAAAATTATAAGTTATGTTTATATATTATAGTAAGCTTAAAAAAATATAAATTATTATAATAAAAAAGGTATTATATATTTATAATAGGAATTAATTATTAATTTTTTTAAGTTAAAGTTTAAAGTTAAACTTAATATTTTATATATTATATAACTAGCTGCTACCTTAGCACGCGGCTAATTTAACACTAAAATTTCTCCGCCCGGCGGCCTTAGGCCGCTGGATTATATTATTATAATATTACACAGTTGCAACACCATAATAGTGATAACAAAAATATTTAAGTTCGCGAGGCTAAACTATAAATTAAGTAAGATATTTATTAGCTTATTTTTAATAATTATAAAATAAAAAAGGTAATTATATAAGCTATTACTTTTATTAAATATATACTAACTATATAATATTTTTTATATTATATTTTTAAAACCTTATTAAGATAATTTATTTTAAGCACTAAATATTAGTCCTATATTAGTAAATAATAAAAAAAAAATTTTATTAAAATTTTTTTTAATATTTACTAATATAAAAATAAAGTATAATATTTTATAAAGTAACAGGGTTAAAATAATATAAAAAATAATATATAAAAGCTAAAAACTTATATTACTAAAACTATAGCACTTAATAAATTTAAATAATTTTATAAAAATAAATTATAAAGGGTAAAAAAAGGTATACTTAAAAGTCTACTTTTTATAAGCTATAAGTAATTATAAAAAAAAGTATATTTTATTTTTATTAATTAGCGGCGCCCGCAGGGCCTTTAGCAAAAGAAATAAATAAATAAAATAAAATAAAATAAAAAATAAAACTTAAATAAGTGCCTAGGCAGCGCGGCGTGTAAAATCTTAAATACTTAATATAAAAATAACACCTAGTAAGGTACTAATACTAACCCTTAATATAAAAGCTAATTAAATAATAACCTTAAATAGCGCTATAGCGCAACACATACTAAATTAAAAAAAAATATAAATTTATAACAGGGTTAGTAATATAATATAAAGTAAATTAAATATATAAATATATAATTAGTAGCTAAGGCCGTGCTAGTATAAAAAATAAAAATAATTATTAAAATAATAATAGTAAATAGCTTAAAAGCCTAAATAAAAACTATATATAATATTAGTATAAATAATA
The DNA here is from genome assembly GCF_003369625.1 of Aspergillus mulundensis. Taxonomy (NCBI): domain Eukaryota; kingdom Fungi; phylum Ascomycota; class Eurotiomycetes; order Eurotiales; family Aspergillaceae; genus Aspergillus; species Aspergillus mulundensis. The sequence continues at coordinate 2,112,989 of NW_020797895.1, read as the reverse complement.
TTAATAAAGTATAATTATAATTTATAAATAATAATATTATTATAAACCGCACGGGTACTAGCTAAAAAAAATTTAAATTAAATATTAATATAATTAAACTAATAAAAAAAATAACTATACTTATAGTTATAGTAGCCTAAATAATTATAAAAAAATATTATAAGTATTTTATTAATATTATAATATTTATATTTTCCTATAAATTATTATTATTAATATATATAATATTATATAAGCTTAAAACTTAAAGTAGTTTTAGCTAAATTATAATTATATTAAATATAATATACTTTACTAGGGTTTTATAATTATTTTTATAATAATTATATTTTTTACCCGCGGGCTTA
>NW_020797895.1:2047534-2112032 GCF_003369625.1 Aspergillus mulundensis | reverse complement strand
TAATAGTATTTAAAGCATAATATAAAATTATATTAAATATTAAAATAAAAAAATATAAAGTAAAAAGCAAGTATAAAAAACCTTAAAAAATAAAATAAGGTTAAAAATATATAATATAATAAAGGCTATAATAAAGGTAAATTATATTTAATTTAATTATTAAAAATAATTTTAAAAATATAAAAATAAAAAAAATTAAATATAAAAAACTTATTAACTAAATTAAAAAGGCAAGTATGTAGTAAGGTATAAAAAAAGTAAATAAAAAATTAATATATTAATATATTAATAGCCAAAATAAAATAACTATATATTATAAATAACTGCTAAAAGTATTAAAAAAAAGTATAAAAATAAAAAGATTTAGTTATTTAAAGCTTAAAGCCTTATTATAAAAATTAAGTATAAAGTAAAATAAAATATACAAGCCTAATAATATTAATATATAGTTAATATTATTAAAATAAATAATATTATGCTTAAAAAGCATAAAAAAGGGTAAATATAAGGTATTTTAACTTTAAAAATATAATTAAATAATTAAAAAGTAATAAAAATATAATAAAAAAAGTATATACTTATAAAAGCCATTTTACTTTAAGTATTAAAAAAATTTAAAAAAAAAATTTAAAAAAAATTACAAGGGTGCTTTAATATTAAAACTAAAATATTATACCTAGCTACTGCAGGTAGTAATACTATATTTAAATTTAGTAATAAAATAAGGTAATTAAATTAATTTTTTATTTTTAACTTTAAATATAAATTACACGCGAACTATAATACCCTATAAACCTAAAAATAACTTATTTTATAATACTTAATAAAATTTATAATTTAAATTACTTTTTATAAAAAAAAATATAAATTTATAAATCGCGAGGGCGCGATTACTTAAAAAAAAGTATTATTATTATTATTATTATTATAGTATTATAATTATATAATATTATAATAATATAATCCAGCAGCCTAAGGCTACTTAATAAAAAAACTTTAATATTAATTTAACCACGTGTTAAGGTAGCGGTTAGTTACATAATATATAAAATATTAAGTTTAACTTAAAACTTTAATTTAAAAAATTAATAATTAATTCCTATTATAAATACACAACGCTTTCCTATTGCGGTAATTCACGTTCTCCTAATCTCAGCGCAGTATACAAAAGCGCCTCACAAAGGCCCTACCAGGGGGTTTTAGTAACTAACTAGTTATTAAATATATAAAATTCCCGGGGGCCTTTAAGCCTAATTATTTTTAAAGCCTACTATTTTTTAGGGGCATATTTTTAAGGCTTATAAAATACTTAAGTTTTTTATAAATTTTAAACTAGCTTTTAACTAGCTTTTTATTATTTAATAACTTAATAATTTATATTAAAAAAATAATTATATAGCATGCCTAAGTATTATTAAGTTAATATATTTTTAAAGGCTATTATTTTTAAGTTTTAATAACTTTAAAAATAAAAAGTTAGGCTTTTTAAAAACTATAAAAGTAAAATATAATATAAAAAAATAAAATTTAAATAAAAATTATAATAACTTATAATACCTTACTATCCCCCCTATATTATTTAGGTATTTTTTTAAGCTTTTTTTATTTTAAGCTTTACTATTATTAAAAAAAAGGCTAATATAAAAATTAATTACTAAAAAAAGGTTATTAAAATTATTAAATTATAGGATTTATTTACAAAGCTATTTAAAAAATTATTTAAGGTTATTAAGCTAAAAGTTAGCTATTTTAAAGTATACCTAGGGTAAAAAGTTTTTTAATATACCTAGGGGCTTAAAAATATTAATTATTTAAGCTTAAATATAAGCTTTAACTTAAGGCTAAACTTAGGGTTTTTTTAAGGGGTAACTTTATTAATTAAAAATATAAAATATTTTAAAGTAATAAAAAACTAGGTAGCCTTTTAGGTATTTTTAAATAAGTTAAAAAAATTTTAAAACTTAAAAATAACCTTTTTTAAAAATTAATATTATAAGGTAGCATGCTTAAAATAAATATAAAAATTATAATTTATTATTTTAGGGGTATTATAATACTATAAATAATAATTAAATTTAATTTAATTAATATAATAAAAGTATACCCTAAGACTTAATTTACTAGTATAAATTTAAAATAAAATACTATATTTAATAAGTATTAGGCCTAGGTATAACCTAAGTAAAAACTTTTTTAAAAATATTTAAAGCTTTTAAAAAATTACCCTAGTAATAAATTACTTTTAGGCCTTTTATTATTATTATTTAATATTATTTTTTAAATATTAATTTATAATAAATTAAAAAGGGTTAAAAAAATATTATTAAGTAATAATACTAAAGGGCCTTAAATATTATTAAAATATTATTTAATAACTTATTTAATAATATTATTAATATATTTATTTCCTGGGATATTTATATATATAAAAATTTAATAAAACCTAGTATTTTATTTTTACTAGTAATAATTTTTAAGTAAAATAATATTTTTTTTAATAAACTATTATTTTAAGGCCTAGCATGGCTAGGTAATAGTTTTTAAGGCTTTTTAATTATTAATATATATTTTAATTATTTTATAAAAGTAGGGGTTATTCTAGGTAAATTAAAATATTAATATAATTTTTATAAGCTTTATTATAAAAACTATATTAATATTTTTAATATTTATACATATTAAGGCTTTATACCTAGGCTTTAAAAATATTATAATTATTTTAACCTACTTATTAATACCTAATTTATTAATATAGATTTTTAGGGTATAAATATATATTAAATAGTAAATTTTATAGGTAATAATAGCAAGGTTTTTATAAAATTTAATAATAATTAAAAATAATTCTTATTATAAAAAAAATTATAAATAGCTATTTTATTTTAATTTTTTTAATATTAATACTAGTTTAAAGCACTAGCTTTTTTAGCTATTTTTAGTAAGGATTTTAGGCTTTAGTAAAATATTTTTTAATTAATAACTTTAATATATTTTAAAAAAGTAACTCTAGTAAGGGCGCTAAGTTAAGTAAGTTATAATATTATTAATACTAGTATTAAATATAGTTTAGTATTAATAATAATAATATTAATAATATAAAAGTAGTTTAATATTAAGTACCCTATAGTATATTAAATAATAATAAGCTTTTATATTTAAATATTATAAAGGGCTAACTATCCCTAGGTATAAAAAATATATTAAATAAAGGTAATATAAGTAATAACTAAAATAATATAAGCATAGTAAATTAAGTATTTATTATAAAAAAAAGCCCTTAATAAAAGTCTTTTAAAATTAAAAAAGCTTAAAAACCACGGGCGCAGTAATAGTTAATATAATTAAAATAAAGGCTAAATATAAAATATTAGTTTAGGTATATACTTAATAATTTAATAATATTTATAAATAAAATTAATATATTACTTAGGGCTAGTAAAGGCCCTAGGCCTAGGAATTTTTAATATTAAAAAATTACTTAATAAATAAAAAAATTATAAAAGTAAAAAAGGGTAAATTTTTAAGGGTAAATATTAAGGCATGGGTGGCTACTTATTAATAATACTTAATATTAAAAATAATTATTAAAGCTTAGTAATTAATATTTATTAAGTTATTAATAATAATAATTATAATATTATTAATATAGCCTAGCTAGGTAATAGCTATAATACCTAAAAAATTTAAAAATACTTTTAATTTTAAAAATATAAATAAATTAGGTAGCATGGTACTAGGCTTAAAAGGCTTATATAAAAAGGTATTTAAAATATTATTAATACTAAATATAAAGGTTACTAGAAATATTAATAAGTAAAGTATTAATACTAAAAAAAATAGTAATAGTAAAACAAGAATATTAAAAAATAGGTATTAAGATATTTTATTTAAAAAAGTTAATTTCAAACCCAACGGAGTGATATAACAAGATAGTAATAAGTTAATTCTTCTAAGTGACTATCTTGGCAATATAAATACATGCTAATAGCTAAGCAGGAAAAACTAAAAATAAAGTAAACTTAAGACCTAGTAACTATAATAAATTTCCCTGGTAAAAAGATTTATATTAGTTTTAATATATTTATTTTTTTTAGTTTTTATATTTAATTTTATTTAAGGTAAATCCTAGGTTACTTATATAACTTTTATAAATAAAAATATTATTTATAATATTATTTATAAAGTGCGGGATTAAAATATTAGCATACTTAAAATTAAGATCTTTTTGTATATTTTTATTAATTATTATTTTTAAATATTTTATAAATTATTTGCATAAGCGCTTTAATATAAAATATTTTAAAATATTAAAATTATTTAAAAATATTATATAAAAGTATATTAGCTTTATCCCGCGCTTGCCATGCCTTTTATTAAAAAATTTAATTATTTTAATAGTTTTTATTTAGGCTTTAATATTATTTACTAAATTTTTAAACTTTTTTATATAAAAGCTATGTTAATAATAGTAGGAGCTTGCATTATATTAAAAATAATTTTATTTATAATAATAATAAGTTTATTAAAGCCTAGGGTAGTAACTTTTTTTATAAATATATTTTTAGGCTAGCGGGTAAAAAGGTTTTTATAAAGTTTAATAATTAATTTAAATTTTTAAAGCTTTTTAGCTTGTATTTATTTTTAGTTAATAAGTTTAAAAATAGTAAGAAGAAATAGGTATTTTTTACTATATTTTAAATAGGTGTTATTAGCCAGTTCTTAAAACTTTTTATAATATATTTTATTATTAAATTATATAAAGTTAAAATACCATTTAATATTTTTTTTAAAATAATTATTTAGTTATTACTAATTATAATATACTAAATAGTACCTTTTTTAGCTAGGGTATAATAAGCTTTAAAATATAGCCTTTGCCTGTATATAAATTAGTTTTAGTTAATTTATATATAGGTAGGGTGTAATTATTAAGAATACTAATTAAAACCTTAATAATTTTATTAATATTTAATATGCTTAAAATTAGCTTAACTAGGGTAAAATTAATTAATATTCTTATTTTTTTTATAATAAAAGCGCGGTATTATAGGTAAATAAATATAAAAAATTATTTAAACTATAGTATATTATTAAGTTTATTTTAAAAATATTTATTATTAATTTAAATTAATATCTTAGCTTAGTATACATGTTTTTTAAAGTTTATTTTTATAATTAGCTTTTTTTTAGGGAATTAAACAGGCCTATAGTGGAACTTTTACCTTTATTTACTATGGTAAGCTTAATAAAAAAATATTAAACAGGCATGTGGGAAGTAAAAAAAGCCGTAAAAGTAAAAAAGTTTAAAAAAAAAAGAAAGATAAAAAGGTAAAGAGTTAATAAATAATAAAAAGTAAGAAAGTTTAAAAAAAGAGGTAAAAAGTAAAAAAAGGTTAAAAATAATAAAGGGGTATTATATTATAAGCAAGGTAAATTTTTTATTATAAAGTGGCTATGCTTAAATATAAAATAATAATAAAACTTAGGGGGCGGGGTAATAAAAAAAGTAAAAATAAAAAAAAATAACTAAATAGGTATATTTTTTATAAAAAAAATTTTATTTAATAATTTTTTAGTATATAGTTATAATTTTAATTTAAATTTAAGCATAAGGTTTTTTACGCTATTAAAGATTTTTTAAGGCTTTTATTAATTATTACTTGCACTATATTCTTTTTATTTTATAAGGTATTATATTATAAAAGTTTTATAATAGCCGTGTGGTATAATATACTTTACTAGTATTTTATTAACTTTTTATTAATTTATATTTTTAGGGAATTATTTATTTAGTACTATAAAAAATAATAGTGTTCCCTAGTAAAAAAATTAAAATTAGTTAGTCTTAGCTATGCTATTAATATAATTAAATAAATTTTTTAAAAGGTAAAAAAATTTATTAAATATAATAAGTAACTAACATGCTTAATAACTTAAAAAAGGCCAGCATATTAAAAAAAGAATTTTATAGGATATTTTTATATATAAGTAACTAGTAAAATATATTTTTTTATATAAATAAAGGTAGGTAAAATTACTTTTTTATAAATTTAATAGCTAGTGGTTCTTGTTATAATAAGACTTTATAAATATTAAAGTATATTTTAAAAAATTTTTAATATTAAAATAAGTGCTAAAGTCTTGGGGCTAAATATACTTAAAAAGGTTTTATAAATATTAAAAATTTAAGCTAAATAATAATTTTTAAAAAATGTATTATATTATAATAAAAATAAATTTATTAATTATAATTATAATTAGCAGGAGTATATTAACCTAGTTTATATTTAAAAAAGTAATTATTATATATTATAATATAATTTTAACTATTTAAATAATTTATTTAGTCTGGCCGTTTATTTAAAAATAAAAAGTAGTTAAATATAGCTAATAAGTGTTTATAACCTTTAATATTTTTTTAAAAACTTACTTATAAACCTAAAGTTTTTATTAAAAAAAAAATTTAAGTATTAACTAGTTATATACTTAAAAATAGTGTACTAGTTTATAACCTTATTTATTAAATTTTTATATAAAAGTTCCAGGTAGTAAGCTAATATATTTTATATATTTATTATATATAATAAAAAGTTAGTTTTTATTTTTTACTAAAAAAAATATATAATAAAGTTAACTATAATAATATAAAATAAAATAAAAAGTAATATTATTAATTATAAATAGCCTAGGGGTTAATAATAACATGGCTTATTTTTTAAATATATTAAATAATATATAATATAATTATAAAAAAATTTTTAAGTTTTATATACTATAAAACCATGCATGCTTTTTAAGCATTTATTTATGTTTTAATAATTATTATAATTATAAATTAATTTAAAAAATTATAATAATATAAAGTAAAAAAGGTAAAGCTAGTATTTTTTTTAGTTATTAAAAGTTTTTTAATTAAGTAAATTAGGGTATATTAATATATTAATATATAAATTTATTTTTTACTTTAATATATATAATAAATTATTTTTTTTATAAGGTAGCTCCGCGGGGAAAAATTTTTTTTTTTATTTTTTATAATATTTTTAAAATAAGGCTTACTTTAATATTATTAAAATAAGTATTTTTTATTTATTATTTAAATTTATTTAAAATTTTAAGGTATAATATAATATATATATATATTTTTAATTTAACTATAAATAGTCCAGGTTAAACTAATTATTAAAAAAAATAGTTTTTTTTTAAATAAAATAATATATTAATAATAGTATTTATCTTGCCTAAATAATAAAAAATTTATAAATAAAATTATTAGGTGTATTAAAATACATGTATAAGTTTTTAGTTTATTTTTTTTAATAAAACTATTAATATAAATTTTTAGTATATAATATTAATTATTAAGCCATAATTTATATAAATAATTATTAAAAAATTTATTACTTTAATAATATACTTAATTTTTTTTAATACCCATACTAGGCAAGAAATTTTTAGTTTAGTAGGCTAGTAATTTAGTCTCGCACCTTGAATTGCCAGCTCCGCGCCTTTAAGTATTCTTTTTATTTTCCTATCTTGCACCTTAAATTACTAGCTCCGCGCCTTTAAGTATTTTTTTTATTTTTTTATCTTGCACCTTAAATTACTAGCTTCGCGCCTTTAAGTATTTTTTTTATTTTTTTATTTTATATTTTAAATTACTAGCTCCGTGTTTTTAAGTATTTTTTTTATTTTTTTATTTTATATTTTAAATTACTAGCTCCGCGCCTTTAANTAAGTATTTTTTTTATTTTTTTATTTTATATTTTAAATTACTAGCTCCGCGCCTTTAAATATTTTTTTTATTTTTTTATTTTATATTTTAAATTACTAGCTCCACGCCTTTAAGTATTTTTTTTATTTTTTTATTTTATATTTTAAATTACTAGCTTTATACCTTTAAGTATTTTATTTATTTATTTATTTTATATTTTAAATTACTAGCTTTATGTTTTTAAATATTTTTTTATTTTTTTATTTTATACCTTAAATTATTAATTTTATATCTTAAAAATATTTTAATAAGGGGCGCGCGTACTTTTAAGCATTTTTTTTATATTTTTATAATATATTAAACGCGCCTTATACCTAGTTATAACTATTTTTTTAGTATAATTTTTTTTAAGTATTTTTATAGTTATAAAGCCTAAAATATACCTTTAATATATTATATAATAAGCCTTTTAATATTAAAATATAATTAATAATATATTATTATAGTAACTATATAATAACTTATTATTAAAAATATAATAATATACCCTTTTTATACCTTATACCTAGCCCTTAAAGTATTTTTATACTTATAAAATTTAAATATAGCCTTATTATATTATATAATAAGCCTTTTAATATTAAAATATATTTTTATAATATATTATTATAACTATTATATTATATTTTATTATTAAATAAAATAATATATTTAAATAAAATATATTACTTTTAGTTATACCCTAGCCCTACTTACTTTTAATAATAATATTATAATAGCACTACCCTAATAAATTATAATTAAAAATAATACTTTTTATTATAAAACTAAAGCCTTAACCTATTATAATTATATAATTAAAAATAGCTTACTAAAGTATTATTATTTAATTATAATTAACTTTTTATTAAGTTTATTATTATATTTTAAACTTTTTTTTATAATTATTATTTTATAATATTTTAAATTATTACTTAATAACTAGTATACACCACGCTTAATATTAATATAATATTTAAGCTTTTTTACTTATTATATAAATATTATTAAAAGGTTTTTACTTATATATATAAATACCCTAATTATAAAACCTTAATAGCCTATATATACTAGCTAGTAAAAGTAATTAATAATATAATAGCCTAAATTTTTAAAAAAGGTTTTATTTTTAATTAAAGTAAAATATAATAAGTTATAGTTATATTTAAAGTTATATTTTTAAAAATATCCACCTTAGTACCTTTTTTTAATAACTTTATTTATAATAACCCTAAACACAAGGCTTTAAAAATAGGTTAAATAAGCCTTTAATATATTAAGTAATATTATTATTATACTTAAAAAAAATTTAGCCCTAGGCTAATTTAAAATAAAAAATAAATTTATATATATTAAAAAAAAGTTTTATATAAGAGTAAATACCTTAAAATAATTTAATTATTTATTTAAAAAGCCCTTAGCAGCGTATTACTAAAAATTAAAATAATAATAATTTATATTTTTTTAATAAAAATCTTAATATTTACCTAGCTAGGTTTATAAATTAAAAATATTTAGTATATAACTTAAAGTAGTAACTTTTAGGGTTAAAAAGTAATATTAAAATATTAATTATTAATACTTAATATATTATTTTTATTTACTACATGCTAAGGGCCTAATTTTTTATTTAAATATTAAGGGGTAAAAAAGCTAAATAAAACTTTTTAAATATTAATTATATTATAATTTTTAAGGCATGGGTTTTATATATAATATAACTTATAATTAAAAGCCTAACTAAAAAAAAAGCTTTTTACTTATTATCTTTTATTATTTAAAAAATATTAACTATATAATTAAAGGCTTTATTATATTTAAAAATAAGCCCTTTTAAGCTAAGCCTTTTTAAAGCTTAAATTATATAGTACTATATATACTTATAATATAAATATATTTAATATATTTATATATTTTTTATTTATTACTAGTAATATATTAACCTTTATACTTTTAACTAGTACCCTATTTAAAAGTAAAAAAATTAATTTAGGTATACTAACTACTAAAAAAATATAAAGCCTAGTTAAAAAAGTATTTAAATTATATTATATATTAAGTAAAAGCTAATATTACTTATAAAAATAAGCTAAAGTTTTTTTTTATTTTTAAATAAAAAAGTAAAATAATAATATTTTTAATAATAATATAGCCTGTACACGCGCTATAAATAATATTTAATAAAAAAATAATAAGTATTAAGCTTATTAAATATACTAACTTTAAACTAGGTAAACCATGCTTATAAGCTATAATAATATAATATAATTAAAAAATATATTTAGCCTTTTTAGCCTTAAGCGCCTTAATATAATATAATTAAAAAATATATTTAGCTTTACTAGCCTTAAATATTTTAATAAATATATTTTTTTTATTTTTAAGTATTTTTATTTTTTATACCTTTACTTTATTATAAACCTTTATTTTTTTACTAGGTAATAAGCCCTTTATTAAGCCATTTACTAAGCCTTTTATTATAGTAATTAAACTAGCCCCTAGCATGCTAAGCCTTTTAGTAAATAAATATATAAATAATATAATATTAAAGCCTAAAAGTAAGTTAAAAACTAATTTTAATATTAATACCATGCTTTTTTTAGCCTTTTTTTTATTTATTAACTATAATATAAAATAAATAACACCCGTGGTATTAATATTACTAGCTAAGTAAATATAAAGCTTTTAATTTTTTTAGGTAAAAATATTTTTAAATAAGTTTTTTTAAAAATATATAATTAATATTATATTAATATTTTTTAGGCTATTAGGTAAGATATACTTATTAAACTTAAAAATACCATGCCTATCGCGGCTAGCTAAAAGTAGGGATTATATAAAAAAAATTATTAATAAATATAAAACCCTAAAACTAAAACCTTTTAATAATTTTTTTTTTAATAATAAATTAAATTACCTTAATTATAATACCCTAAGCCTAGTATATATAAATAATATACTTACTTTTATTAAGGCCTTTTTTAATAAGCATAATTATTAAGCAGGAAATAAAATTTAATATTACTTTATTTAATATACTAGTAATATTAAAAAAAAACATACTAGCTTTATATAACCTTAATTTTAAATAATTTTTAATATTTACTAGGCTAAAAACCAAGCCTAAACTAATATTTTAGCTTTTTTAATATTATAACCTAAATATTATATTAATTTAATTACTAAAAAAAGCTAGTATTTTATATTTAAAGCTTAAAAAATATTACTTGCCCCTTAAGCTATTTTTAAAATACTTTTATAATTAGTATACCTTAAGCTTAAAAAGCTTTTAAAGGTATTACTTTAAAAAATAATATAAAAATAAAAAGTATTAATTATAATAATAATATTAATTAATTATAGCTAGGCACCTTTTTTATAACACCTTTTATTTATAAACTCTTTTTTAAGCCCTTTTTTAAGCTTTTTTTTAAGCTTTTTTTTTAGCCCTCCTCCGCGCGTCCTTCCTTTCCTATTTTTAAGTTAATTATATTATTTATTTTTTAATATAATATTAAAAACTTATTAAATTTAGCCATGGTATTACTATTTAAAAATTATTAAGTTTTTAAATATATAATACTAGCTATTTAAAAATTATAAGTTAACTTAATATTTAATATTATATATTTATTAAAAAAGGCTAGGGCTTATTTTAATTTAGTTTAGCCTTTTATTTTTTAATTAATAGTTTTTAAAACATGCTTATATATTAAAAAAAGAATTTATTAATAATTAATATACCTTAATATTTTTTATATTTTAATTATTATTAACCTTAACACCGGTTCCTCCGCACCTAAAATATATATTTATAATATATATAACTTTTTTAATTAGCTTAACCTTAATATTATTAGCTTATATAATATTTTTTTTAGCTAATAGCTTATACCCTAGTACTAAATATATTATTATTAAAAACTTTAATATTTATATTTTTTTTAAAGCAGGCCTAGCTACTAGCCTTAACATGCTAGCTAAAAACTTTATTTATTAATTAAAACCTACTTTTTTTATATAGTTATACCTAGGGGGCTTATTACCTACTTATTTTAATTAAAAAATACCCTAGCTATTTTTATAAATTTTACTAATATTATTAATATTTTTTTAATATTACCTTAAATTCTTTTTTTCCCCTTTTTTTTAGCCACTAGCCTTATTTTACTAAAATAAGTAAATTTAAAAGCCTAGTTTATTAATAATTTTTATTTTTATTACCTTTTACTTATATAAACTAGGCCCCCTAAAATAACTTTTATTTATTTAAATATTTATACCTTTAATTTAAATAATAAAAAGGCTAAAAAATATATAAATAAAATAACCTTAAAGCTTATTATAATATATTTTATTAATAACCTTATTATTAAGCTTTTAATATTAAAATACCTTAATATTAATAAGCTTAATTTTAAACTTAATTTTAAAAAACCTAAGGTACTAGGCTTTATAATTAACTTTTACTTAGTTTTATAAGGCCTTAAAAACCAGGCTTACTAAATTTAAGTTACTAGTATTTTAAAAATTTTTAACTATTTTTTATTAAAGTTAAATTTAATTTTAGCTTTATTATTAACTAGTTACTACCGCGGTAAAATTAAAGGGTAGTAAATATTATTAAATTTTATAAATTATTATTTTTTTTATTACTAGCGTTACTAAACTTGCTTATTAATATTAATATTATTATAATTACTATTATTAAAGCTATATTAAATATTATTAATATTATAATATTATAATCTTGCCTTATTAAAAAATTATACCCAGGGTTTACCCTAAAATATTATTAATTATAAAAAATTACTTACTAGGCCTGCTACCTTATTACTAAATATTATTATTAATATTATTATAAAGCCCTTAAATAAATAATTACTAATTATTATTATAAGCTAAAGGCTAGTAAAAACCTTATTTACTTTTTATATTATTAAGCTTATTATAAAAAGGTATTCCAGGCTAGTAAAATTTTTTATAAAATTTAAGTATTATTATAATAAATATAAAATTAACTTTTTTATTAAGCCTATATATTATTATTATTTTATAAAAATAAAAAAGCTTACATGCCCTATAATAAGGCTGCCTTTTTTATTAAAATATTTTTTTATTATTATTAAATATTAATTTTATTAATATTATAGGCTTTATCTACCTTAAATAGCTAAAGGTCCTAGGAATTTTTTTTTTTAAAAATTTTTAAAAAAATTTAATACCTAGGGATAAATAAAGCCCCAGGCCTTAATATTATTATTAATTAAGCTTTTTAAGTATTAGTAAACTAGTTAATACCCTAACTAGTTATTATTTATAATAACTATATTTAACTTAGTTACTGCCCTTAATATTTTTATAAATTTTAAATAATAATATTTTACAAGCCTAATAAAACTAATTATATAAAACCTAAATTATACTACCTTATTACCCTTTTTAATATATTAAATAAAATTTTTAAAAAGGTTTTTATTTTTTAGCTTAGCTACCTAGTTAAATATTATAAATTTTTTTTTAAATATTATTATAAAGGCTAAAAGGGTTAAAATACTAAAATAGCCCTATATTTTATATTAAAAATTATTATTATAATATAAAAAAAGGGTAAGGCTATTAATACCTTATTTTTTAATTAATAATATTTCCCACGCTTGCTTTTTTTATAACCTATATAAATAATAAGTGCCTAAAAAAATAGTTTATTAATTAAAAAGCTTTTTAAAAAATTAGTATATTATACTAGCACTTTTAGGCTTTAAGTAGCCTAAAGCCCTTATTACCATGGGTATTTTTTAAGACTTTTCCCTTTTATTAATTCTTTACCTTTTTTATAACGCTAACTTAATAAAAAAAAAGCTTATTAACACACGCCTAGTACCCTTAAATAACACGCCCTAGCACTTTTTTATTAATAACTTAACCTTTTTAAATAAAACACCTTAATACCTATTTTTTAATAACTTAACCTTTTTAAATAAGACGCCCTAATACCTATTTTTTAATATTCTTATTTTATTATTACTATTCTTCCCGGCGCTAATACTTTACCTACTAATATTTTTAATAACCTTTATATTTAATATTAATAATACTTTTAATACCTTTTTATATAAGCTTTTTAAGTCTAGTACCGTGCTACCTAGCTTATTTATATTTTTAAAATTAAAAGTATTTTTAAATTTTTTAAATATTATAGTTATTACCTAGCTAGGCTATATTAATAATATTATAATTATTATTATTAATAACTTAATAAATACTAACTACCATGCCCTAGTAGCTATTTTTAATATTAAGTATTATTAATAAATAATTACTTATACCTTAATATTTACCCTTAAAAAATTTACCCTATTTTATTTTTATAATTTTTTTATTTATTAAATAACCTTTTAATATTAAAAATACCTAGGCCTGGGGTTTTTACTAGCCCTAGGTAATATATTAATTTTACTTATAAATATTATTAAATTACTAGGTATATACCTAAATTAATACCTTATATTTAACTTTTATTTTAATTATATTAATTATTATTATACCCGTGGTTTTTAGGCTTTTTTAGCCTTAAAAAGCTTTTACTAGGGGCTTTTTTTTTATAATAAATATTTAATTTATTATGCTTGTATTATTTTAGTTATTACTTATATTATTTTTATTTAATATATTTTTTATACTTAAAAATAATTAGCCTTATATAATACCTAGGTATAAAAGCTTATTATTATTTAATATATTATAAAATACTTAATACTAAATTATTTTTATATTACTAGTATTATTATTATTAATACTAAATTATATTTAATACTAGTATTAATAATATTATAACTTATTTAACTTAATACTTTTACTAGGGTTACTTTTCTCCCGGGATATATTAAAGTTATTACTTAAAAAATATTTTATTAAAGCCTAAAATTTTTATTAAAAATAATTAAAAAAAGCTAGTATTTTAAACTAGTATTAATATTAAAAAAATTAAAATAAAATAATTATTTATAACTTTTTTATAATAAAAATTACTCCTAGTTATTATTAAAGCCTGCAAGAACCTTGCTATTATTATTTATAAAATTTATTATTTAATATATATTAATATCCTAAAAATTTATATTAATAAATTAAGTATTAAAGGGTAAGTTAAAATAATTATAATATTTTTAAAGCCTAGGCGTAAAACCTTAATATATATAAATATTAAAAATATTAATATAGTCCCCGTGATAAAGCTTATTAAAATTATATTAATATTTTAATTTATTTAAAATAACCCCTACTTTTATAAAATAATTAAAATTTATATTAATAATTAAAAAATCTTAAAAATTATTACCTAGCTATACTAGGCTTTAAAATAATATTTTATTAAAAAAATTATTATTTTATTTAAAAACTATTATTAATAAAAATAAAATACTAGGTTTTATTAAATCCCTGTGTATATAAATATTTTAAAAAATAAGTATATTAATAATATTATTAAATAAATTATTAAATAATATTTTAAGAGTGTTTAAAGCCCCCTAGTATTATTATTTAATAATATTTTTTTTACCCTTTTTAATTTACTATAAACTAATACCTAAAAAATAATATTATATAATAATAATAAAAAATTTAAAAATAATTTATTATTAAAGTAACCCTTTATGTTGTGGTAGTGGCCAGGCAACACCTGAAGAAACATTAATATGATTAAAGAAGATGTTGATAATTATTTAAGAATGGCTCTGGGGCCGACTAACTACATGTAGGTGACTAAACTTTAAGTAAGTAACCATAGCATGGCATGGGATTAATTATAATAATCCCCCCTAACTTTATAACTTTAAAATTATTTAAAGTTACTAAAAAATCTCACGCCATGTAAAACATGAAATATTATAATTATAAAGTAAAAAGAATAATAAAGTTGCCTGGGATAAAACATACATAACTAAAAAATAGTATTTAAAGTTTTTATTTTTTTAATAAATAATATTAAGGACTTTCCGTGTGCTTTTAATTTTTTAAGATTAAATATCTCCCTATAAAAAGTTAAGTTTATTTATAAAATTATTAACTAACTTTTGATTTTTAGCGTGATTATTTTTAAAAGATAATATATTTATATTATTATTATATACCTTTATTAGCTAGGTAAAAAATTCCTTGCATGAATACTTTAATACTAGGTGTATAAAATTTAATAATTTAACATGTTAATATACTACCTTTTTATTACTAGGTGTGGCTAAATAATTTATTAACTTTTATATATCCCTTTTTTTAACTTTTATAATAAGCTTTTTTTATGATTTTTAAATAGCTTTATTTATAATAATAAATATATAAACTATGTTAATAAAAGGCTCTAAGTTATTAATAATAAGGTTTGCAAACTTAAAAGTATTAATTATTTATATTATTATTTTATTAGATTAATAGGTTATTAGGCTCTTAGTAAGTTCCTTAATAAGTAAGAATTTTTATTACTTATAATTTATTACTTATTTCTCCTAAACTAGCTTTATTTTATATTTTTAGGTAAAAATATTTTTTAAATATACCTTAAGCGCATTCTTAGCCAAGGATTTTAAATAATTATAAAGTAATTATTTAAATAATACATGCTATTTAACTTTAGGGTACCAAGTAATATTATCTAGTAATATAAATATTTAATTATTAATTATAATAATAAAAAACTTTTTTTTATTATATTTTAGCCAAGGTTATAAAGGTTTTAATAAATATTACATATTTTTTTTTAAATTTATACTTGTGCCTTTATATATAAGCAAAGTTTTATTATTTAATATTTTAATAAGAACTTTTAGCTTTTTCTTTACCTTTTTAAAATTTAGCACTAGCTATTTTAAAAAGGTATTTATTAAAAAGCAAGTATTACTATTAATAAACGCCCTATACTATAAATACATATATAAAAATATTTATTTAAACTAAAGTATATTATTTAATTTATCTTAAAAATAACTATTATTAATAATAATAAAGTATTATTATTAATTCTTTCTAGGTTAATTAATTACTTTTTTAATACTATTATTATAAACTAGTATTATTATTTAAAAGGCTAGCTTTAGGCTAAGCATGTTTTTATATTTTATTTTCCTGGCCTAGTTTACTTATAAAAAATTATTTACTAGTACTTTGCTTTAAGTTACTTTTAACTTTTTATTAAATATATAAAGTTCCGCGACTTTAGCCCTTAACTATTAAATAATTTTTATTTTTACTACCTTACTTAATACATGCAATATTTCCCTAGCTTAAAAAGTTTTAATTTACTTTTTTAAGTTTTTAATCTTGGACTTTAAGCCTGTAGTAATACCTTTAATAAAATTATATTTTTATTTTAGTGCTATTATTAAAGTTATTTAATTATAAAAAATATGGAAGTTACTTTAAAATAAAGATAATAAAAGTAATAAAAGCTAAAAAAATAAAAAAATAATAAAATAAATTAAAAATTATAAAAGAGATAAAGTACGGGGCAAGGAAGTAATAATAAAAGTAAGATAATATAACTTTAAAGTAAATTTTAAAAATTATAATATTATTATAGTTATACTTAAACCTGAAACCATAGTAAAACTTAGGGGTAAAGTAATAATAAGGTAGTTAATAAATTTATTAAAATATAATATAATAATTAAGGAGAGATAATAATAATATCTTCTTAAAAGTTTATTATTATAAGTAAATATTTAAGAAGTATTCTTGTAAGGGCGTCCGCGACCTTTTTTTAAAACTTTTTAACTTTTTTTTATAATTTCCTAGGTAATAATATTCTAATATTTAGTAATAGCCTTAATATACTTACGCTTGTTAACCTATAGTCCAGCCTTATTAAAATAATTTACCTTATATTAATTAATTATTTTTTTTGCATTTTTTAGTAAAGATTTATAATATTAAGTATTTTAGTATTTAAACCACCCCAGCCACTTAATTAAGTACTTTAGATTTTTTAAAGTTTACCTTTTAACTAGTAATTTTTTAATTTTATATAACTAAAATTTTATTATATTTTTTTTTACTAGTTATAGCCCAGGCTTAATATTCATGCGTATATAAGGGTTTATATTTAAATATTTTTTTAAATATATAATTAAAACTACTAGGTGTAATTACTAATTTAAAAAAAAGTTTAGTTAATATATTAATAACTTAACTTTTTTTAATACTTTAAAGGGCCCTGTATATTATACTAAAAGTTTTTTATTTAATATTACTTATACTTTATAACCTTTATGCAAGCGCAGCCTAACTTGGTTACTAAAAATAAATATAATAAGTTTATACTTTTTATTATAGTAATATTTTATAGCTATTTATACTAGCCTTAACACTATTATTATATTTTTTTATAATTAAAGTTTTTTAAAAAAGCTTTTGCCTTCTAGGATATACTAGTAAAAAAAAAAGTATTATATAAATTTTTATGCTATATATAAGCTTATATAAAAAATACTTAGTTAAAACATTAATATAAGCATTTAATATTACCTACAGGTAAAAAAGAACTTTTATTTATTTATTTAAATATTTTAAACTTGTAATGGTGTAGCGCAGGAAAACCTTTATAATTTAATTTAATTTTTTACTTTATTTATTTACCTAAGCATGCCATGTGGTTATAAAGCAAAGTTTTATTTTTAACTTAATAAATAATACTTACTAAAGCTTACCTATAAATTTTAAATCTTTATTACTAATAATTATAATTAAAAGTTCTTAATTTACTATTACCTATTTTATTAAAAGTGCTGTAGCTTAATTATAGGCTTTTTAGTTATTTTTACTAGGTAAAATTATTAATTATTTTATATAATAATATATATAAGTAAGTATAATATTTAAATTATTTATTACCTTTAGTAATACAGTCACTATATTAATAGCTATTATATAAAAAAAAATATTTAGTAATAATATAGGCTATAAGCTCCTATATAATTTATAATTTTTTTTTTATATTATAGGCATAGTAAGCAAGCTATAATATATTTTTAAATTTACTTTAATTTTAGGTAAAAAAAAATATTAGCTAGATTTTTTATTATATAATAAATACCTAAATAGCCTTTATTATTATAAGCCTTTTTAAGCATTTTTTTTTAATACAGGTGGAATATAAAGCTTCTTTATATTAAAAAAATACTTTATTTAAAATAATATAAATAAATTTTTTTATATTTAATTAATATAGTAGTATTATAAGACACTTAAAAGTAATATTAGCTTTTAAAACTTTTTTTATTTTTTTTTATTTTTAATTATTTAAATATTCTTATAGCAGCCTTTATTTAAAGTCCTTTAAATATTATATTATTAAAGTTACAGAGCCCGCATGCAGTATATTTAGTAAATATTTTAAGTTTTTATTATTATTTTTTATAAAAAAGGGTAGGTAAAATAAAGTATTAGGTATTATATTTATTTTCCCTAGCTTATATAAAATTTAAAGTTAAAATTATTATAAAAAAATTAATACTTATACTAAATAAAGGTTAAGTTTTTTAGGGGATTTTATTACTAGTATTTTTTATTTTATAATATCTTGTGTACTCGCGTGGTTTATATAAATAAATATTATTTTTTAATATAATTTTATTATGTATTATAACTTTTTAATTACCTAAATTAAACTTAAAACTTTTAACTTTGTTAGCTAATAATTTTTTTTTACTTTAGATATCGCCCGGCTAAGAAATAAAATTAATTTAATAATAAATGCTAGTGGCGGAGCTTTAATATTTTTTAAATTATTTTTTATATAAAAAATTATAACACCCACGTGCTTTTTATATATATTTATATTAATATATAAATTATACAGGGGAGTAAAATAAATTAACTATAAAAAATTTTAAAAATAAAACTAAATTATATTAAAAAACTTTTTTTTTACTTTTATTACCTAAGAAAGCTTAATTTTTAATATATACTTTTTTTAGGCATGAGATTTTTTATAAAAGTTTAGTATACCTTTTAAAAGGTTTTTTTTTTTTATAATAATTTTATTTTAGCTATATAATAAGAAATATACTTTAAAAACTAGTTTATTATCCTAATATAAGTATTTAAATTTATTAAGGTTATTAAAAACTTTAATAATAGCAAAGCCTTAACTTTATTTATTATTACTATTTAACCTAGTAATAAAATATTTTTACTTAATAGCTTAATAAATAAAAAGCCTAAAAATATTTTTTAAGGTTTAAAAAAATTTTTAGTTCCTGGCACTTTAGCAAAAACACTTTTAAATATTATAAATAGTTATTAAAAATTATTAAGTAAGTAATAAAATTATTAATATAGGCACGCAAGAACTTTTATAGTATATAAAAGTAATTATTTATATTATACTAAATATAGGGAATACTATTAATAAAACCTATTAAATATATTAATAATATTTTTTAGCCCCTATATAATATTACTATTATATATATTTAAGTTAATAGGTAAAGAGGCCACTAGTAAAATATTAATATAATATTAGTAATAAAAATAAAAGTATTTTTTAGTAACTTTTGCTAGTATTTTAGCCTAAGTAAGTAAAAAATATATATCCTTAACCTATTATTTATTTAAGTTGTGAATATCCCACACTAGCCTACCAGAACTTTTATTAATTTCCCCGGGTTTATAAATAATAAAAATAGGCTATAATATTAGGGTAATACTAGTTATTTATGTTATTTTTTTTATTAATATAACTTATTATATACTTTATTAACTTTTTACTAATTTTAATAAGCTAAAAAATAAACCTTAAATATCCTTTTTTTAAAATAGTCCTCCTAGCCAGGTTTAAAATATATATATATTTAATTTTTTTTTAAAATATTTACTATTTACTTATTTATTTATATATTTATAAATTCTTGTACTAAAGCTTTAAGCAATATAATTATTTTTATATTTTTATAAATTATAATACTATTACTTAGTTTTATCTAGGATAATTTATTTATTATAAATAATATAAAAAAATTATGCATTTTTAGTAGTAACTTTACTAATATAAAAAAATATTTTTTATATATACTAGTATCCTTAACATGCAGCTAATAGATTTTAAACACTTTAAATTTTAATAATATTTTTAACCTAGTGCCTTTTTTAAGCAGTACTAGCATGTTTATATTATTAATAATAATTATTAAATTAAAGCTACTATCCACAGTATAAGCATATAATAATAATTATTTTTATTAATATAACTTAAATAAATAATCCTTGTTTCCTGGAAGATTAGTACATGACTAAATTAATATTTTTAAAAAAAAATATAATTATACTACTATTTAATTTACTATATATACCTATTAAGGTTAGTAATAATATAAATATAATATAATAATAATAAGTATAATTATATTACCACACGCGGTAATTTAAAAAAATTTTTTACTTAAATTTACCACCGCGCCATGCGGTGCTAGGCTATTAATATTAATTAGTAAATTAGCCTTTAAATATAAGATAAGGTATACTTTAATTATTACTTTTATTATTATATTTTTTAAGATATTCCCGCGAACCTGCTTTGCCTTAAAATAAATAAATAATTATATAAATTAGTTTATTAAACCCGCACTAATTTTCCTTAATAAAATTAGTAAAAAATATTAATATACTAAAATATTTAGGTAATTTTGCGCTAGGAATACCTTATTAATTAATATTAAAATTAACCCTAAATTAATATAAATTTAATAAGGAGTGCTATTAATAATAAAAAAAGCTTTTATTAAAGTATATTTTTAATTTTTAAAAGAAAGTCCTGGCAGAGTAGCTAAAATAAGTTTTAAGAATTTTATAATTAAGGTATTAAGGAAAATATAATATATAGTAAAGTTATTACTAATATATATAAAAAAATGCTTGTGTAGCTTATTATTTAACTAAAAAGTAAAATAACATGCATAATAATTAACTTTATATACCTTTTTTTATATTTATTAAAAGGAATATTAAACTTATTACTCGGAACTTCCTAAGAGTTATATATTTTATTAATATTTAGCCTAAACTAGTTATCCTTTAGTGCTCCCTTCTTGGGGTCTAGAGTAATAAAATTATTAATATAATAAGTTTAAGTATAATACCTATTATTAAGCGTTTTTTAGTTATTATTTTATTATAGCTATTCCTAATATAGCTACTATTATTAAAAAAATTAAAAGTTATATTATTATTAAGAATACTACTAGTTTTAAGAATACTACTAATTTTAATTTTAAGTATATTATTATTAAAAATAATAATTTTAGGTATAGCGCGGGGGCCCTTGAGTGTTTTAAGTATTACTTATTTAAATTAATTAATTATTTTATAAAGTATTAGTTATTAGGTCCTATTTTTACTAGAAGTTTTTTTATAAAGTGCTATAATATTAAGGGTTTAGGTTTATGCGTTAAGAAGGTCCTTGTATTAGCATATATTAAGGTTAGGTTTAATTATTATAGGAATATTAACTAGTATATTTATAAAAGGCTTATATTAATTAACATTTATGTGGCTAAAACTTATTAAATTAATTAGTTTACTTTTTTTATAGGATACCCATAAACTTTAAAATTATTATATTATTTTTTTTTAATAATTTATTAATTATATTTTATAATAAAATATCTAAATTTCTCCAAGCTCTTAACACCAGCAAAAATTTATGGTTAAACTTTTTATATTACTTTACTAAAGCCATTATATTAAATATATAAGTAATAGGCAAATGCCTGGCTTAGATATTAGTTACTATGTAATATAAATTATTTAATCTAGATCTTGCCTTGCTAGCTAGTAGTTTAAATTTTTTTTAAGCTATTTATACTAGTTTTTAATATTATTTAATATAATTAATTTTTTATACTAAACTTAATCAAGCTTTAAGTTATACCAGCACGTAGTTTTATTTTATAAATATATTTTTAAGTTTTAATATATTTTAAAAATATTTTTAGTCTCCAAAGCACTGCGGATTTAAGTTATAAATATATAAATATTATAAAAATAAAACTTATTATCTTTTTTAACTTTCATCCCAAAGCCCTAATTTAATAATATATTTAGGTAAAAAAATTTAATATTAGCTGCCTTTTAGTAGGAAGATTTTATATTATTTACTTTTTACTGCTTATTATTTGCCGCGTTTTTATTAAGATTAGTATTTATTACTACCTATGCTATTAAAGTAGCTAACATTATTAATTATTATTAGGAAAAACTAGTAAAACCAGGTCTTTTTACACCATTACTAGCTGCTTTATTTCCTGCTATATTACTAATTTAAATATTTAGAACCTTTAGTATTAAAGCTAGTTCTAAAACTAAAGAGCATGTCTTATTATTTTTAGTAAATACCTTATTTTCTTTATAATCTTGAAAGGACTAAGGAAGATCTAAAAAGTTAAATAATAATAAAGGTAAAAATAAAGGTAGTCTTTCTTTTAATAATTTTTTAAATTCTAGTATTTAAAATATATTAAGTAATAAAAAAGGTTTTATGCTTGCAGGAGCTATAATTAATTTTAGAATAAAAAATATAAATACTATAAATATAGGGCGTGAAGGTATTAAAAGTTTTAACTTATTATATTTAAAGGCTAAAGGTACTCCGTTCTCTTTCTTAAAAAAAAAGTAAAATTAGGATAAAAGTTAATTATTACTATAAATTATAATTATTTATAAGCTACTATTAAGCCTCGAGATTAATAAATCTAGTTATTAAGAAAATTCTTTATAATTATATACTTTAACCAATTCTTGCCGATTATAATTAGTTTTTTATTTAAATAAGATAGGAGAATAAATTTTACTTAAGTTAAATACTTTAATAAAATCTTGCTAGTATACCCGTGCTGTAAATAATAATAAAAATTATATATATTTATAGTAGTCTTATACAAGTTATTAAAAAAAGATAATAATATAAGCAAGGAAAGAAGTTTTAATAATTTAAGATTATATTATTAAGGGTATAATAATAATATAATTATATAATAAAGTTAAATAGCTAAAATATAAAGCCTAATAGTTAAATCCAGGCGTTCTTGCCCTAATACAGCAACTAGAAGAAACTTTTAAAAGTTTATAATATTATGAATTTATTAAGCTATTAAGCCACTTGGTCACCCGGTCGGCGCAAGCAAAAAACATAAGATAATAGGTTTATTAAAAGAATTAGGATTTAGGAATTAGAACTTAGGGAATTAATATATATAGAAAGTTTTAAATAATTAAGGAGTTAAAGTTAAGGAGTTAAATAATAAAAAATCATGAAGCTTTAATAATGTAATAAAAACTTAATAAAAAGCTAATACTATAATAAGTAAAGGATTACTAATACTTTAAAATTTCCTAAAGTTTAAAAAATTCTAGCCTTAAATTATAATTAAAGACATGCTATTATTATTATAGTAGTAGCCAGGTGATACCTAAAGAAACATTAATATAACTAAAAAAGATATTAATAATTATTTAAGAATGGCTCTAGGGCCAACTAACTACATGTAAGTAACTAAGCTCTAAGTAAGCAACCATGGCGTGGCGTGGGATCAACCACAATACTTTAAAAGCTTTAAATATTTTTAAAAAAGTTTTTACTTAAATTATACCTAGGCTTAATACTTATTAAATATAATATTTTATTTTAAATTTATACTAGTAAATTAAGCCTTAAGGCATACTTTTATTATATTAATTAAGTTAAATTTAATTACTACCTATGGTGTTATAACACCTTTAAAATAATAAATTATATTTTTATACTTATTTTAAGTATACCGCCTTATAATACTAATTTTAAAAAAAAATATTTTTAAGTTTTAAGGCTTTTTTAACTTACTTAAAAATACTTAAAAAATTACTTAATTTTTTATTACCTTAAGGCGCTTTATATTTTTAATTAATAAAATTACCCCTTAAAAAAACCCTAAGTTTAGCCTTAAGCTAAATATATTTAAGCCTAGGTAATTAATATTTTTTAAGCCCCCGGGCGTGTTAAAAAACTTTTTATTTTAAGTATATTTTAAAGTAATTAACTTTTAGCTTAATAACCCTAAATAACTTTTTAAATAACCTTTTAAATAAACCTTATAATTTAATAATTTTAATAACTTTTTTTAATAATTAGCCCTTATATTAGCCTTTTTTTAATAATAATAAAGCTTAAAATAAAAAAAGCCTAAAAGGGTGCCTAGGTAATATAAAAAAATAATAAAGTATTATAAATTATTATATTTTTTACTTAAATTTTATTTTTTTATTATATTTTACTTTTACAGCCCCTGGGAAGCCTAACTTTTTATTTTTAAAATTATTAAAATTTAAAAATAATAACCCCCGGGAGTATACTAACTTAATAATACTTAAGTATATTATATAATTATTTTTTTAATATAAGTTATTAAATTATTAAATAATAAAAAGCTAGTTAAAAGCTAGTTTAAAGTTAGTTAAAAATTTTTATATAAAATTTAAGTATTTTATAAGCCCTAAAAATACGCCCTTAAAAAATAGTAAGCTTTAAAAATAATTAGGCTTAAAGGCTCCCGGGAATTTTATATATTTAATAACTAGTTAGTTACTAAAACCCCTTAATAAGGCCTTACTTAGGGGCTAGAATAAGGTAACTTATTAATTAATTAATTAATCAATCAATCAGGCTAGTAATTATACTTAATAATAATAAAAAATTAACTTAAAAAAAGTATAGGGTGTATTAAAGTGTATAAAAAAGGCTTTAAAATATTTATATATTTCTAATTTTTTTATATAATATAACATAGCGCCATGGTTTTAAAGTAAAAAGTTAAGGTTTATATAAAGTTACTAGTAATAATAAAAATAAATAAAAAATATTAGTATATAAAATATATTTTTAAAATATTAAAAAATATTAAGGTTACTAGGTAACTTTTTTATTACCATAGTTAAAAACTAGGTTTTTTAAGCAAGACTTTTTAATAGGCTATTATAAAAAAACATAATTTTAATATTTTTAAAAAAAAAGTAATTTTACTATAATTTTTTATATAATTTCTAAACCAGCTAGTAACTTTTAAAAAAGTTTTTAATTTAAATAATATTTTAAAAAAAGTAAATACTTTAATTATTATAAGCTTATTTTTAATAATAAATATTTTAAGGGTATTAACTTGCTATTTTAAGAGCTATACTAATAAAAATTTTATAAAAATTTTTATTAATTTAAGGCGTATATTTAAGTTACTAAGCTTTTTAAAAAGTAACTAAAAATATTTTAATTATTTTTTTAAGATTTTAAAAATAATTACTAGGTTATTAATATAGGCATAATAAAAAAAAATTTAGTTTTTTAAAAAAAAGGTTTATAACATATTAAATATATAAAATATTATTTATAAAACCTATTACTATAATATAAAATTATTTTTATTTTTTATAAATAATAATTATTATATATTTATAGGCGCTTCTAGCTAATATTTATTAATAAAAAACCTAGTTATATTTATTATAGTTATATAAAGGTAGCTAGTAATTATTATAATAATTTTTTTTATATTAATACTAGGTATAAATTTAGTTATATATAATTATTTAAGTCGCGTAAATTAACTACTAAATATTTCTTAACTTTTTATGTTTTTATTATAGTATTAAAAACTTTTTTATATATAATAAATACCGGTTAGGTAAATAATATATATTTTATATACTAAAATACCTGACCCTATATATATAAAAAATTAAAAAATTTATTTACTACCTTCCTAGCTTTAGGCCCGAGAAAATATACTTTTAATTTTAATAAATAATATTTTTAGCTGTTTTTTATAATAACTTATATTTATTAAGATTTAGGAATATTAATAACTTTAAAAAACTTTTTTTATAAATAAATAAATTTATATACTAATACTTTAAAAGCTATTACTTATTAATTATTAAAAAATTTATAAATATTAATACCGTTAGGTAGCTTTTTAATAGGTTTATTAATAAAATTAATATTAATTTTAAGGCTTTTATTATTTTATATAACTAGTAGCTTTACTAGTATAAAAGTTTTATTAAAATATTTATATAAAATATTGTTTTTCTTTACTATAAAAGTATATTACTTTTAAAAATACTATATATTTATTTAGTTAGCTACTAGGTAGTTAACGTCTAAGATAAGGCCTAATTAATATTTCTTAAGTATAATAAGTAATTAATTTATAGTGTTTATAGCTTTAATATATAAAAAATATTAATTAATAAAATAAGTATATAATAAATTTTTATAAGCTTGCCGGGGTTTAAATATAAAATTTCTATTAAAAAAATTAGCTTTAACCTTTATAAAAACTATTATAAATAAATATAAAATTATTATAATACACTATATTATATACACTAAAATAAATATAACTTAATAATATTTAGCATGCACTTATAAAAAAATCTTTAAATTTTTATAAAATTATAGGGTTTTTTATATAATTACCTAAATTTAAGGTAATTCTTTTTTTACTAAAGTATTTATATTTATTAAAACTTTAATTCTTAAATTTTTAATAAGGTACATGCAAGTAATAACTTTACCATAAACTTTATAGCTATTAGCTAGCCTAAAAAAATATAGTAAAATATTTATAAAATACATAGTAATATACTTTAATTTAATACCTAAAATAGTTATTAGCTTTGCCTTTTATAAAAAAACATTTAGTAAAATACTTTTAATAAAAAATTTATTTATTATTATAATAAAACTACTAGTATTTAAATAAAGGTTTTTTATATAAAAAGTTTTGCTTATATAAACTTTTACTATAGTATATTCTTATAAATATAAGCTAATATTCTCTAAAGTAAGCATTTTTTTTAAAAATATAATTTTAGTAATATTATTAAACTTTATATTATTTTTAATATATTATATTTATAAATGGTTTTTTGCGTGGTGTTTAAGCTTATTTAATAATATAAATTACTTAGGGTAAATTAGGTAGGTTAAAATAAGAGTTTTAGGTTTAATAATAATAAAAAAAAAATAAGCTTTATTAGTATTATACTTGTACTTAAAACTATAATATATATTATATAAATTATTTACAGGCTTAAAAAATTTATAATATACTTTTTTAATATTTTACTATTAGTATTACATGTTTAAGTCCAGGGCGCCTTTTATAATATAATTAATAATTTTATTAAAAGTTTTTATATTTTTGATTTTATTTATAATTATATAAAAAGCGCGTTATATATATTACTAATTTTAAGGTTATTAATTAAAATTATTATTACTTATTTTATTAAAAGATTTAGTTACTTATTATTATAGTTATACTTGCGGAGCGGGTAAATTATATAATTTATTAATTATTTAAAGCTAACTAGGTTTTAAAGCGCTAGGTTTTTTATTTTACTATTAATAAAATAGCTAAATTTACGCTTAAGCTAAAAATAATTAATAAAAGTTTTTTTATTATTAAGGCTAGCGGTTATATTACTAAAAATTTTATTATTATAAATAAAATAGGTAAGTATTTTACTATTAAAAATAAACTAGCACTAAAATATAAATAAGTTACCTAGTATTACTAAAAAGGTTTTTATAAAAAAAAAATATTTTTAGGTTTATTTTTTAGGAAATATTATACTTCACCTGTGTTTATAAAGTAATAATTTTTTATATATTATATTACTAAATCCTGCTAGGTAGTAGTTTTAAATTTAATTTTTTTAATAAACTAACTTAAAGTTATATTTTTATTTAGTTTAAAAAATCTTTTTATAATAAGGGTTTAAAGGCGCACCACGTAATTATTATTTAAAAATAAATATTATTTATTTTTATAACTTTACATGCGTGTATAACTTTTTAAATATTTTTTTAGGGGTTACCCTGTTATATAAATTATTAAAGCTATAATAAAAAAAATTAACTTTAAATTTTACTTTAAAAATACAGGAATAAAATTTTTATATAATTTAAGTAAATTAACTATTTTTTAAATTTAGTTTTTTTAAAGCATTTTTTTTTAAAAAATTATTAACTTAAAAGTAAATTAATTTAGGGCTAATTTTTAAAGCATAATTTAAATATTTATTTTTATTATTAATTTTCCTTTATAATTAATAATATTTTTAAGCTAATTTATAAATATATTAATATTTTTATAATAAACCTTTTTACTAAAGTGTTTAATAAAAATATTTTTTAAAATATTAAAATTAAAGTACCTAATTTTATTAGTTTACCAAGGGCCACCACCATTAGCCAGGTGTTAGTTATTTTTTTACTAAATATTTTTTTAGTATTAATATTTATTTTAAGGCCTAAATCTATTATAATTATTATAATTATTATTATTATTATTATTTAAATTATTTAAATTATTATCTAGATTCCCTTTAGCTATATTATTTTAATTTTTATTTAGCCTTTTTTTTATTATTTAAAATGTTTGCCAGCCGGCTAATTATTTTATTATATATTATTAAAATAATTTATATTTATATTTTTATTTGCTTTAGTATTAGCACTATTATTAGTTATTATATTTTTGTTATGTTCTTGTTCCTTTTATTATGTATCTACACGCTTCTTCTTCCTGCCTGCTTAGTTAGGGTTAACTTAGCATAAATCTACTTTACAAGCATCTAAGATAGTAACTAATAAGGTTAACTTTTATCTTGTTATATTACCTTTTTTTAGGCTTAATAAGTGGTAGCATGTCTTTTTTAATTTAGGAGCCTTTTAAAAAACATTTATTTAATAACTAAAGAATTCTAGGAGTTAAAATAAATAATAATAGTAAATATTAATAATTGCCCTTTTTTTTATACCCTGCTTTATAAAATATAACTTAATAACTTTTAATATTTATTAAGAAGATTCCTGGACTAATATTAGCCTACTTTTTTTAAACTTTAAAATTAGGATATTAAATAGCTTATTTTTATTAACTTTTAAATTTTAATTTTATATATAAAATTAATATAGAAACCGCACGCCTGGCTGTTTTTTAAAGTAAAAAAAACCTTTTTTTTTAATATATTTATACTAGTTCTTACCAGACTAAAACATAAATTAAAGCATGCTAAATTAAGTTATAAAAAAATTTTTATGCCTATATGGTTAGTATAAAATTATAAAAAATTTTAAATATTTTTAATTTATAATACTATTAATTAACACGCTAGAAAAACCACTTGGTTATTTAAAATTATGTTTAAAATTAAGATTTTAGTTAGTATTTTTTATATTAATATTTTTTATATTTTTTATATTTTAGGCTATAAAATTTATAATATAAAAGCCTATTAATAAAGTACTACTTATTTTTTTTATTTTTAAGGAAAATTTTAAGTTACTAGCTTTTTTTTTTAAAAAATTAAAGTTTTAAAGTATAACTATACCTTAAAATACACCTTTACACTACTGCCTAGTCCTAATATTATATAATAAGTATTTTATTAAATAAAGCCAGGAACCCTTTTAGCTAATTATTTTTTTAATATTTTATTTTTTTTAGCTAGAGCCATATTAGGGGTACTATAATAATTAATAAAATAAGTTATAAAAGTAGTTTTTTATATTATTAAAGCTTTTAATATTATAATGCAGCTGCTACACGCACACCTCGCACACCACCAGGAGTTCCTCCAACCCCTTGGACGGTGCTTAGTCATGTATTAGTTATTTCTTACTTAGGTAGCTTTAGCTTATTCCTACCACCTAGCGGAGAATTAATTAAGTAAGTATTTATAAAAGTTTATTTATTACTATAATATATAGTAGTATTATTTTTTAATAATTAGGGCCTTTGGTTATTTAGTATAACTTATATTTTTTATATTTTACTTTTTCCCGGAACCCCTTAAATTATAATCTTATTTAACACCCTTAATACTTAACCTTTACCTTTACTACTAATTTACTACTTTTTCACGTTAAGTAACTAACTCCTAAACTATTAAGTAACTAACTTTTAAATTATAACCCGGGCCTTTATAAATTATTTCCCTGGCTATATTTTTTTAAATACCCTGCTTTTTCTCTTTAAACCTTGCCCTTTTAATTTTAATATTAAAGATGTGTTATTTATTTACCTCTAACATGTAATATTACTTTTAAACACCTGCACCTTTTTTAAAAGAATTTTTAAAATACCTTAAAAGCTATACCTTTTTTTAGCGCTTTTTTTTAAAATTTTTTAATTTTTTTCTAAAATTTAAATGCTGGGCTTGCTTTTTGTTTAAATTAATTTTTAGTTTTTTAATAATATTATTTTTAAACCACCGTGCTATAGAGATTACTAGATTCCTAAAAATTAAATATAAAAATATAAAAGCATTTTTTAAAACTTTATTACTATGCCTATAGTTTTTAGTAAAAAATATTTTATAGCAGGAACTTAAGCTTTACCAACCTTAAAAAAAAATTAAATTAAGGTCTTATTTAATTTTATTATTAAATAATAAGTATAAGTAATAAAAATTAGTAAAATCCCCTTTTCCTAATATCTAGTTACTAGGTAAAATATTCTTTTTTAAAGTGGTGGTTTATTAGTTCCAAGAAAATTTAAACTACTTAAAAAAAAATAAAAACTATTTAGACTGGATAGTTTAGCTAGCAGCTAAAGAAGAAGCTAAACTAACACTTATTTTATTTTTTAAACCTATTTACTAATTAAAGCTTAATTTTTTAAAATATTTTATAAATTACCCCTTTACTTAACTAACCCTAACCTTGCCTCTAGAACTTATTTATTAATTAAAATTTTTAAAACTAAAACTTATTTACCCTTTTAGCTTACCTAACCCTATTATAATACCGGTGCCTACACCTTAAATTTTAAGCCTATTTATTAAGGTTAAGCTAAATAATTCCAAGACTAGATAACCCGCTTTACCTATTAAAAACCCTTTTAAAATTAAATAATCTACTTTATAAATTAAAAGCTTTGCCTAAATAATAGCTTAAAAAAGAACACGCCATATATTAATAAAAAACCTAAATAAAAAAGATTTATAATTCTAAAGGCTAGCACTAAAAAGCTGTAGTAAAATAAGGCCTATATTAAAAAGCTATAATAAAATAAAAAACTAAAATATAATTACTTTATTTAAAGTAGTTTTTTTAAGTACTCCGCTAGCTTTAGGTTAATTTTATTTAATAAGAACTTTTATTTTACCCCCAAGTAATTTTAAAGCTTTTTTTACCTTATTATTAATTTTAAAAATTTGGTAGACCGCGTTAAAAGGCAGTAAAATAAAAAATAATAAGCAAACTTTATTAATTACTTAGGCTTTAAAAGCTACTAATTATTAACTATTTATTTATAATAAAATATTATTACCAAGCATTACTACTATATATTATTTATTATTATTATTAGTAAATAAACCCTAAAAACGCCCAGGTTTATTTTTCCTTGCTTTTTTTAATATTTAAGTAATATAACCTAAAATAGCGGTATTAACTCTAGCTATTACTTAAGTATTATAGTATATAATATTACTATTTATAGGCCTTACTTATAAGTAGCTAGTATAAGCTATAACTAAGGTTTTAAAAAACTTTTTATTACTAGCCTAATAAATAGCCTAATTAATAACTTAATAATTAATAAATACTTTTTAGCCCGCACGAAGCACCCCTTTACCTTTTTTATTAAAAACTTTTATAGTTTAACTATACTTTTAGTAAGTAAATTAGCTACTAGCTTAGCTCCGCCCCCTAATATAATAATTATAAAACTTAAATTTAATATAGTAAGTAGCTTAATTAGCTAACTAATTTTAATATATAGTATTTTTTTAATACTAATAAAATACCTAAGTATTTTACTAGTAAATACTATAATATTAAAATATTTAAATTTAGTAATAGCATGCCCTAGCTAGTTATAACTAGTTAAAAAATAATATTTTAGTATTTTATTTTTAGGCGCCCTAGTATTAACAAGCTTATTTTTAATATTTTTTACCTACTTTTACTAGAGCTTATTTTTAATAGCTATTACTTACTTTTACTATTTTATATTAGTAGTAAGCTGCTTATTTTATATATTATTAGTAAGTAGCTTATTTATACCTAGTTCCTAAAGTTTATAAAAATAATAACTATTTTATTAAGGCCAGTAATATAGGTTATTTTAAATTAAATATAATTTTTAATAATAATTTTAAAAAAAATAATAAAATTATTTATATAAATATATATTTATTTTATAATTGCTTGCGCGTGGCTTTTTAAACACAAAATATAATTAAGATTTTTATAATACTTAATAGCTATTTTAGGGGTGAAGCAGTAACTTGATAAAATAATAAAATAAATATAATAATAAAAATTAGGCTTATTTACTTTAATAATATTAA
The DNA here is from genome assembly GCF_003369625.1 of Aspergillus mulundensis. NCBI lineage: Eukaryota > Fungi > Ascomycota > Eurotiomycetes > Eurotiales > Aspergillaceae > Aspergillus > Aspergillus mulundensis. The sequence continues at coordinate 2,078,890 of NW_020797895.1, read as the reverse complement.
AGCTTGGTATAAAATTTTAACTTATTATTTTTAATACTCCCTAAACTAATCTTATTAAATACTAAAAAATATAAAGTTTACTATTTTAAACATATAAGCTAATAAATCCTTATTTACTTATATTAGTAATATTATAGCACTGTTCTAGCAATATAGTAATTATAATTTTTATAATTAAATTTATATAGCTTGGCACTATTTAAATATTACCTTAAAAAAGTTAATAAATAAGCCTTAGTTATAAATAATAATTACTAAATTTATAAATACCCTAGTACGCAAATAATTTAACTAGTATAATAAATTTATATTACCTAGGAATACTCCCGTGCCCTTTAATAAATAAAACCATGTATATAACCCTAAAAATAGTAAATATTATAATAATTATTATAATAATACATGTGTTACATGTTATAGCTACCCCGCGCCTAAAAAAACTATTAATAATAATTAAAAATTTATACAAGAAAATAACCTAAAGTAGCGCGAAAAAAAAAAAACCTAGCGCTTTAATAATAATAAAGTTAAATATAATAATTAATTTAAATACCCTAAATATAAAAAAAACTATAAATATAATAATAAAGATTTTAAGGGCCGTGGCTGGCGCCCCAGGCGCGTATAAATGTATTATAAAAAAGGTAAAAGCAAATCTAAAAATAGCAAAGGATTAGATTATAACTTAAATAAAAAAAATAATGCTAACCACGCTAATAAATATATTAAAAAAAAATATTTAATATTATATTTATAAAGCTTAATTCCCTTTATTAAATAAGTTACATGTATATATTTATAATAAATATAATAATGTTTTTATTTATTTTACTAAGTTAATTTTATACCTAGTAGTTAAGTTTATACCTAAAATAGCTATATTAACTTTAAAAGGCCTAGGGTTTTATAACTAAAAATATATATAAATTTAATATATACTAAGTATAAAAAAATAACCGGCACTAGTGTGCCTAAATATAGGGTTAATAATTACCTTAATTAATAAAAGCTTCCTAAAAAAGCACTATCCTAATATAAAAATTAAGTATTATTAGCTAATACCTATCCGCGGGATTAAAAATAGGGTTATAAGTAATACTTATATTATATTAATACTATATATCCCCGCCAGGATTAAAAATAAAAATATACTAGTAGTAATAAAGTATAAAGCACACCTAATAAACACCCTACGGCCTAATATACTATTAAGAATTAATATAATTATACTGCATAAAATAGTAATTAACTTTATTAAAAAAGTTTTAATAATAGCTACTTATAAAAAGGCCAAGGCGCGCTTTATAATTTCCCTAAAAAAATATTATTAAAAATAGCTAAAACTTATTTTTATAAAAAAAAAAATAATTATACTAGCCTGCTTTTTATTAATAATTTTAGTAAGATTAAAAGGTCTTTTATTAAAAAATAAAAACTATATATTTAACCCTAAGTAATATAAAAAGGTATTACTATTTACCCATGTAATAAACGCCTTTTTCACGCATATACTAGTAGTAAATTTTTTAAAAATACTTATTATATTATAACACCACGCCTGCCTAAAATAACTAGTAAAAATAAATAAAGCCAAGGTCTTTATAACTAAAGAAACTACTTTAATAAAACTTGTAATAATTTCTTTTAAATTCACGGAAAATAATATAAAAAAGCTTTTAAAAAGCTTAAAATTAAACAAGTAAAATTATCTTACTATAATAAGTAATATAAAGTTATAAAAAGTTCTTTTTAATAGTATTATAATTTACGGGAAGAAAAAAGTTAGCTAATATTTTTAGGATATTATAACTTGCTACCTTAATATATAAAAAAAAAACTATTTTATATAAATCCCTTAAAAACTTTAAATAAAAATTAAAATAAAGTATAACTAGCACGCTTTAATTAAAGGCCAAGCCTGTATTTATTTGCTAGGCTAAAAAAACTAAAAAAAGATTAATAAAGTGTTTAACAAGCTATATAAAAAAAAAATATACTAGGTAAAATTATTTACCCCTTTTGGTATCCCTGTTTTTATAATATATTAAATAACTAATAAGAATAATATTAAAAAATAAAAAGCCTAACTAGTACTAAATATATGTATATTAAATATTTAAATAATTTAGAATATTTATTTAAGCCTAATAATAGCTAATATAATTATATAACTTTAAAAATATTAATTTATTATAATTCTTAATATAACTTTATTTTTTTATTAATAAAAAGTGTATTTTAATAATTAGCGGTACTTAAAAATAGTATTACATAGGGGCTAAAAATAACTACTAGTTTACTTAATAAGATTTATAAATTTAATTATATATATATAGTGGATAATAAACCTGCTATTTTAAAAATATAAAAAGTTTTATAAAACTTATATAAATAATAACATAGTCTACTTGCAGGATTTTAAAAAATATAAAAACTAGTTAAATATAATATTATACTAGTATAATAATTTATATATTAGCCTAAACCTTAAAAAGGCATTTATTAATTTTTTTTTAGTAACTTTCCTAAAATAACAGGTCTTTACTTTTAGCTTAATAGTAATAAAAAACTATTTAAAAGCGCTAAAAAAATTAAAATTTTTTAGGACGCTTATAAATTTATTAACCTACTTAAAAATAATTAATTACCTTAAATCTTATATTTCCTGGTTTATAGCTAAAAAGGCTTTTTTATAAGCTAGAAAAACTATTTTATTTAAAAAAATCCTACTTAAAAAAAGCGCGGCTAGGATAAAATTTAGTAATAAATAATATATTTTAAAATTAATAACGCAGGAGCTAAAGGCATTTTAAACTTTATAATAAAAATAAATATTAATAATACTAATTTATTATAACCCTAATAAATGGCTAGGCATTAATTCTAACTTTTTAAAAAAAAAAGGTTATAAAAAATTTATTTTTTATTTAAAATATAATAATACAAGTAATATGCTATTTAAGCTAAATTATAACCCCTTTATGCATAAATTATTAAAACTTAAAGTAATATAGCTTATTTTATTTTTTAATAGGTTACTATATAGTGCTAAGACACGCTACTAGCCCACTAAATTAAAGCTTTTTAAAATTATTTAAATAGTAAAAAAAACTAGGCACTTAATTAAAGTGTTTAAATTAAAAGTGTTTTTTTAAACTAACCATGCTTTAAACATAAATATTATAAAATAAAAATTACTTTATATTTTAAGTTTAGTAAAAGCTAATTTCCGCCTAATGCTTGCTTTAATATACCTTTAATAATTTAATATTTAGTGGTTTTATAAGCCTAAAAAAATATATATTATTTTAAATACCTTATTTTAACTACCTTTTTTTACACAAGATTAGCCTAAAAATTTCCTAGTAACAGCCTTTTATGCAAAGCTATTAGTTAAAAAAATTTTAATATTTAAGTTATTAAAGAAGTTTGCTAAAAAGCTTAAAAGTAATTATAAAAAAAATAAATACCTATCCTAAGTTTTTAAAACTTTTAAAAAAAACTCCTAAAAACTAGTTACTATTTCTTTATTTTATAAATAGCGTGATAATATCCTATACTTTTTATTAAAAAAATATTTAATAATCCCCAAAGCTTTAATAAAAAAAATAATTAAACTAGCTTATAATTAACACGGGCATTTTAAAATTAATAATATAATTATAAATATAAAAGGCCTAACCTTCCCTAACTAAAAAAAAAAAATAAAAATATATATTTATTACTATATTAAGTACTATAAAAAAGGCACAAGGCGCTATAAGCCCTATAAAGCACTTGCACTAATTCTATCCCTACTAGTTTTTTTTTATATATTAATAATAAATATTATACTGGTGCTGCTAAAAATAGGCTAGTATAATATTTTAATAAGTGTAATATATAAATTTACTAAGTATATAATAGTAATTCCTAGCAAGAATACTTATATAGTAAAAAACTAGTTTAATACCCTATTAAAACGCCTAGCATTAAAAGACTGGGGATTACTAATAGTAATTATTTTAAATAAAAATTTAAAGTTTTTAGCAAATTTATAGTGTAAAATTTTTAGTAAACTAGGGGTTAAAAACAGGTATTTAATTACTTATTATGCCTAGTATAATAGCTAGTTAAAATAAATAAACTAAAAAATTAAGATATACCTGTAGTATATAATTGCAAGCCTAAAAAATATTAAAAACTAGCTAAAAGTATTACCTTAAATATAGGTGTTTTTTAATACTTATAAAAACTTATTAACATGTAAATCCCCCCACAAGCTAATATATAATATAAAGCCATGTTTAATATTATTACTTAGGCTAAAATAAAACCCTGCCATACTAGTATAAACCTTTATTATATAAAAAAAATATAGGAAGCTTTAAAATTAGTATAATTTTTAATAAAATATTATTTTAATAAGCAACACAAGCTAATTAATTTTTAAAAAAATAAAAAGGTAATACTACGCCTATATTAAGAATATAAAGTAAAAGTAATTTTAAAAAAAAAATTAAAAAATTAATACACGGGCCTGTTTAAGGTACTAGTAAAGGTAAATTTACTTACTTATAAATTAAATTTCCCTTTAAAATAGTAAATTTATTTAGTAATTAGTATCGCGTACCTTAAAAAAATAAAATAAAAAAATAACCCTTTTAAATAAATAACTAATAATTTAAAGCTAGTAAAAGCTAAAAAAAATAACATGTAATTATTATATAAAATTAACTACTTAATTAATAAAAGGCTTAACAAGAATAAAAACCATAAATACCTAGTTAGGTAAAAAAACTACTTTAATATAAAAAACTTTTAGTACCTTAAGTAATATTTTAAAAACGCCCGCGAGCTAGTAAAAAAGTATAATAAAAATTATTTAAAAAAAAATACACCTTACAAGCAAAGATTAACAAGAAAAAAAAAGTGTAAGACCGACAAGTCTCGAAGATCTCTACTAATAATAAAGATATTAACAAAGGAATCTAACTAATAAGAATGGAGTATTTTAAACCCTGTTAAATAATATTAAAAAAGTTGCTTAAAAATCTTAAAAAAGGCTGGCCTTAAGGCCACCTTTATAAACCTTTAAGCTACGCTTAAGCTATTCCTAATTAAAAAGTAAATATAGGTTTAAATACTTTACACGCGGGTCCCTACTTTAGCCTATACTTAGGGCCTACCCTAGCCTTGCCTGACTGGTGGCTAAGACCCTAAATATTAATAACCTAGTTAAGTTATATAGCCCAACATGGTAATAAGGTATGCCAAGCCTTGGCAGCCTAAGGCTAAAGCTTAGGTTACCTAAAGCGCTAACTTTAGATTAATGGTGAATTAGCTCCAGTAATATTAAATAAAAAAATATTAGCCTTAATAATTCCTTTCTTTTTTAATTAAAGGGTCGTCCGCGACCCGCCGCTAAACTAAAAAAAGATAATAATAAAATACTACTATTATTATTAATATTAACACTAAACATAGCTTTATTATTGCTATTCCTAACTTTATTAAAGTGTTGTTTAACACATTAAATTTAGTGTTTTATCCTTATTATTTATAGCGCTTTAAATAAAATATAATATTTATTTATAACCGGAAGGGGAAAGGCGGCGCTTTAATAGTGCCTAATATAAAAGTATAAATTATAGCGTAATTTATAATTTTATAAATTTTTAAACTTATTAAACTTTTTACTAAACAAAAAATTGCCCTTTTTTTATTATAACTAAAAAAAAAGCCCTTTCGGGCGCTACCCTAGCTTTTTAGTAAGTAAAAAAAAAGCGCCTGGCTATAACTATAATAATTTAAAATACCCCTACCTTTGCCCCTTACACTTTTATTATAGTATAGTTATGGAACCCCTTTAATATAATATTTTTACTAACTTTAAAAGCCCTCGGCATCCCCAATCTCCTTTTTATGCTAATTTCCTATTAGTTTTAAGAACTTTAATTTTAATTAGTTTTTAGGCAGCAATAATAGCAACAAGCAGTATAACTTATGTTTAATAAGCGCCTTTAAAATATATAGTAAGGTTATGGGTAATAATTTAATAAGTTCTTTTTACTTTAATAGCTACTAACTAGTGGCGCTCTGCCGCTGCTTTATTAAATATACTAACTTTTAATTTATAGTGGCTACCTTGTTATTTAACTACAGCCCCCGTGCCTTTTAGCTTGCCTCCCCCCGCTTTACCTAGCGCTATGCTAGCCTTAGCCCTTACTAACACCCTTGCTACAGGTTTTATACTACTACCCCCTTGGGCTTTTTTTTCTCCAGCCTCCGGCCTTTTTTTTTTTATAAATACTTTTTATCCTAGACTAGTCTGCTAGTAAAATAGCTCTAGTATAAATATTAGCTAATAAAAAATAGGTTTGCTTGCGGTGCGCGAAATATATTTAGGCGTGTAAAAATAATAGGTTAATTAGCGGCCTTAATTATTATATCCACCTAGCCATTAGGCGTAATTACTTTTATTATATTTATACTAAGGGCACTTGCCTCCCCCTGCCATTTTATATAAAAAAAGATATTACCTTTTTATAATATATAAATCCTGCTAACTATAACAAATGCCTTTGTTACTAAGACATGTTTACTTACTAGGTTAAACTAGTAATAAAGGCCTATAAAAAAAAAATAAGCCCCAAGGTCCACGTAATAAAAATTTTGGTTTTAACTATTTAAAAGCTTATCTAGTCCTTCCGGCTTACTACTAAATAGCCCCCGGCCTATTTTAATAATAGCTAGAATAGCTACTAGTCCGCTAATATTTTTTTTTTAAAGGACGGGCTTGTCACGCCTCCTTTTTTAAAAAATACTAAATATAAAAAAAAGGTGTTTATAAAGGCCCCTGCTCCTGCCCCTAATACTAAATAATAGTTTTTTATTACAGCCTTGCCGCGTAGTTAGTTATTATTTTTTTTTTTTTTTAAAAAAATAAAAATTTTTTTTTTTTTTAATACTTTAACTTTAACATAAACATAGTCCTTTATTTTAAATTATAATTTAAAATAAGTTTTAATACCAAGCCGGCGGTGTTCTAGCTATAGTTTATTAAACCTTAAAACCTTATAAAAAAATAAAAAAAATAACTACTTTACTTATGGCCTTAAGTACAATCTTAAAACCTTATAAAATAAAAAATCTTACACCCCTTTTTAAAGCTATAGGTAACTAGTGGTAATTAAGTGGCAGTTTAATAATTTTTTAATAATACTAGCGGTTTATTAAACCTTAAAACCTAGTAAAAAAAAAAAAAAAATATTTAACTTAGCAAGGTTATTACCTTTTTCTTTTAAACCAGTGGCGGACTAGTATTATTATAGCTAGTTTTTTATAATTTACCAGGGCTTCCTGTGCATGCTTAAAATTAAAAAGTGGTTCCCATAAGTTTTTATAGCTAGGCCAGCCCTTTTACTTAATAAAAAATTTATTATATTTATAAATTTATTATTCTCCAAAAATAGCCTTAACTTTTTATTTTTTTTTTTTATTAACTAACTTTATAATGGGCGGTTGCTTCTTTTCCCCCTTAGGCTTATTTTATTATATAAATAGCTTTAAAAAAAAGACATGAAACATTAAATAGATTTTTAACTAATTATATATACTAGTAAGCTAGAGTTAATACGCCTGCTTTCTAATAATAAATTTAATTTTAAAGGGTTTATTATACTTTAGGTCAAGTTTTTTACTTGGATATATTAATTTAATATTTTTTAAAGATACTAAGACATTATCTCCGACCTTAAATTTTACTAAATAATATTTTTAATTATAGTAAAGCGCCTGCTTTTTCTGCGCCTTATTTATATAATCCTATAAGTTCTCGTAAAGCCATTCCAAATAGCATAAGTATTTTTTAATAAAAAAATAAAATATTAATTCCCCCAGGTTCTTAAGCCCAGGAATTATTAGTTTTTATTCACAGCTTGCTATTAGCAAAGCATAGCTAGTTAAGTTATTCTTTAAGTTATTATAAGCAAAGCGTGCCAGTGGTAAGTATAACACCTAATTACTTTACTAATAATTATAGTACACGCGTAAATATACCTTAAGCGTTTAGTTCTAGCGCTTAGTTTAACTATTTAATTAAAAATAATACGCTGTACTAAGTTATTACTTAATACACAGCGCTTAATAAAAGGCCATTTAATACTTTAAAATAAAAAGTAATTTTTAATTTATTACTATACTCCGGGGCGACCCTGTATTATATATAATTTTTTTAATAAATAGGTTAGCTAACTTTTTTATAGTAATTTTATTAGTAATAGGAAGATATTTTACTTTCTTGCTAAACTAATCCACAACTACTAAAATCATATTATAAACGCGCCCTTTATACTTTAATAAAGGTAGGCTAATAATAAAGTTTATAAAAATATCCCTTCACGGTGCATCTAGCACTAAAAAAAATATTAAACTTTCTTAAAATAACTACCTTAAAACCTTAAACCTTTAGTATAAAAAATATTTTTTAATATACACACGCGTATTTTTATTAAGCTCTTCCTACTAAAACTTACGGGTAAGTAGTTTAATAATTTTTTTATAGCTAAAATGGCCTGTATAAGGATTATTATAATACTATTTTATAATCTTGTGTTACAACGCGGGCACGGGAGGTATATAAATAACACCTTTATAAAAAAAAAGTCCTTTTTTCTCGCGCCACTTAGTAATAAAAAAGGCCTGCCCTAAATTAACAGGGATTATACCTTTAAGCTACTATTATAATTAGCTAGTAAGAGCATTTTTTTATTAAGCTGTAATTAGTTATTACTAAAGGGTATTTATAACTAGTTTAGTAATTTTTTTTTTACTTACTACCTTTACAGCAAATATTTTAAGGCTTAAAAATTCCAGGTACTTATAAGCTTAACCACGCGGAGGAATAGCTAGGTTTTTTAGTACTATTTTAGTAGTGGTTTATTAAGAAAATAAACTTAACTTTTTTTATAAAATAGGGAGTATTTTAACTTGGTGCTTTTTATTTTTTATTATATAATCTAATTACCGCAATAGCATATTTACTAGATTATACTTACTTAGCTTATACTTAATCTTAAAGTTATAAGCCGCGAGTAATTCCGCCTATTATACCTATCTTTAATTTAAGACCTTTATTATAAAAAAATAGCGCAGGTTGTTGTGATTATACTACACGCGTATAAAATATAAAAAGCCCTTAAGGTAGTAACACCACTTTTTAAAGTACTTAATTACCGCAAGTAGTTTTTAATTATAAACCTTATAATAAAGCTTTAGTTTATATAACTAATAAAAATAAAAAGCCACGGGGCGCTATTAGTCCTGTTTTTTCCTACTAGGTAATTTCTTTTACTTTAGCTACGCAATAATCCTAGTAATAGCAAACCCTAATATATTAATAATAATAAAAATTTTTTTCTTAAAATTAAAGTGCTGCAGTACTAGCAGCCCGGTAAAATTTAACTTAATTTTTTTAAACGCGTTTTTCGCGTTGGGAGGAAATAAAAAAGGCCTGCTCTTGCGTTTTTTTACCATTCTTACTAAAAGCTAGGTTATTAAACATGTTACTTTAGTGTAACTAGGAATAAAATGTTAAAAATAGTTTATAAAGCTTAAAAAAACCTATAACTTATAAAATAATATTAGTTCCAGCTAATTAATAACGGTCCGGCTGCGGTCCGGATTAATAAATATTCCTTTTTATTTAATAATAAAGCCCAAAAACTTTACCTTCTTTTTATAAAAACTGTATTTTAATAATTTTATATACAAATTGTGCCTTTCTAACTAATTAAGGACTTTTTAAACATGGTGCACATGTTCCTCTTCTGTCTCCAAAAAAATAAGAATATTATTAAGGTAAATAATGCAAAATTTATTAAGAATCCTGCTTATAGCCATATTTATATAAAATTAAAATATAGCTGGCGTATTTATTAAGCCAAAGGGTATAACCATATACTTATAATAACCGTAACAAGTCCGGAACGCTATTTTTTATTTATCTCCCCTCTTAATCCATATCCTATAATACGCGTCACGCAAATCCAGCTTGGTAAAATATCTTGCATTTATTAATTAATTTATTAGCTTATTAATACATGGTAGTAAATAATAATTCTTGTTAATTATTATATTTAAACCGCGGTAGTTAACATAAAAATATAAAAATTTATTAGGTTTCTAAATAAAGAGCACCGGCGCTCCGGCGCTGCTTTAAAATAGCTTAATTTATCCCCTTTTAAGTATTTTATTAAAATACTTTTTTAACATCTATAACTCATGCTAGGAAAAACTATAAATAAAACCTTATAAAGGCTTCTTGCCCTTCTTTAATAAGATCTTATGCTTTACTTTACTAATTAAAAGTTAAGTAACTTCTTATTTAAAGAAAACTTTACTTTAGTAAACGTACTAGGGTGGCAGGACCACCTTTATTTCCCCTTTAGTCTTTTTTAATTAATAAAGTATTATAAGTACCGGTCCCTTGCGCATAGTTTTTATAAACTTTTATAACATTTTAATTTTAATAAAAAGCATATAGTTTTACCAAGTCTATCCCGTTGTAATAAGGTAAAGGTCCAGATTTACTTTAATTATCCAGGGATATTCTAGGACTACTTAATAGTTTTTATAAATAAAATTAATAATATAATATACTAAGTTAAACATTTTTATAACTTTTTTTAAATTATAAACCTAAGTACAGGCTTGTAAACGCCCGTAGTAAAAAGCAAAGGTGCTATTAGCATACTAAACTAACTATACCATGCGGTTAGTATTTATTTTAATACCTTACTTTTATAAATATTAAACTAAAATAAAATTAGTATTAGCCCTAGTATTAAGTAGTGCCTTAAACTATTAATTTACCTTATTTTTTTACATCCTAAAATCCGCAAGAATAAAAAAAGCAGTCTCCTTTTTTAAATTATATAGCTCTAATAACTTAGGACCAGGAAATTACTATTTATTTTTTACTAGTTTTTTTTCAGGCTCTTTTTTATTTAAACAAGCCTTTAACAGGTGGCCTAATTTACCATAATTAAAATAAAAACCCTCCTTCTTGCGGCGCTCTTTCTTCTTTTTAAAAAGTAAATTATTACTTTTTTTCTTGCCTTTTTTTTTTTTTCTTTTTTTTAAAAAAGCCGCTTTGCCGCCGTTCTAGTTCCATCCTAAGTTATTCTTGTTTTTTTTATTTTTAAAGTTAAAACCGGCTTTAAACTTCTTCTCCTCCTTGGCCTTTAAGGCCTTATTACACTTATTAATAAACTTTATATAAATTGCCATTATATTTACTTTAAGCATAGTTTTTAAGGGTTTTTCCAACTTTTCCAAGTACAAGCAAATATTCTTATTATAAGTTTTAGTAAGTACTTACGCCCTAAACTCTAGATTATTAAAATACAGGCCTAATTTTATAAAGCAAAGTCCCCAGGAAGTGGTATCTTAAATACCTTATTATTTAATTAAAAAATACTAGGCAGCGTGATAGCCCTGGTCCGCAACTAGGTTAACCCACATGCGCATAAATTTCTTAAAATTTACCCAGGTTTACTTATTATCCCAAAGTTTAACTTAACCTCTTTAATAATTATAGGCGTTTCTTAAAGCGTTTTAAATAGTAAATATAATCTTTTTATTATTTATTTAAAATCTTTTAGGGGCGCTGTAAAAGCAATTTTCTAAATTTTTAAACTAAATTTTAAGCTTTATTATGTTTTTTCCTTTTAACTTCTTAACCTTTCTAAACTTAATCTCAAGCTTCTAAAAAGCCTTTCTCTTCTTATGGTAAAGCTTATAATTTCTTATAATTTTTTAATACCTTTTTTTTATATATCTAAAACTTCTAGAGCCCTTAAAGCCAGTGTTACTAATACTAGGTTTTAAAAATAAAGTAGCTCTGGGATAATAACTTAAGTTATTTAAGCTTAACTTTAAACTAAAATTAAAAAAATTACTGGGGTTAATTTTTTCTAAAGCTTATTAAAAACATTAACAAGAAAATTAGCGCGGGGATTAACAAAAAAATTAACATAAAGACTAATAGTCTAATACTATTTTAGCTTTAGGTTGCAGGGGTAACTTCCCCTTATTTTTTTTTAAAAAATGTTTTAATTTTAACACGCGATACTAATCATATTAAGGTTAAAAAATAAATAAGCTAAAAATTATAATCCTAGGCCGCTTCCCCTCCGGGACGGCTTTAGTTATAATAAATTTTAAATTAATAGGTTTTAGTAATAATATAAAATAACAAGGTAAAGGGTGCATCTTACCCTGCGCTTTACCAAGCTAGTAAACTAAATTATTTAAGTTAGGTTCTTTTTTTTAACTATTTTTAATAATAATAAAATCCTTAAGCATAAATAAAAAAGGGGACACTTTTTTAGCCATTTAAGTCTAGGTCTTAAAAACCTTAACTAAAACACCTACAAACCACCTTTGCTTACCCTTTAAAAATCTAGTCTGGGATACCATTATTAAAAAAGTTTAAAAAGTAGTAAGTAAAAGCAACTTTAACTATAAAACTAACAAGTCTTAAAGATCTCTACTAATAATAAAAATATTAACAAAGGAATCTAACTAATAAAAATAAAGTATTTTAAACCCCGTTAAATAACACTAAAAAAGTTACTTAAAAATCTTAAAAAAGGCTAGCCTTAAGGCCACTTTTATAAACCTCCAAGCTACGCTTAAGCTATTCCTAACTAAAAAGTAAATATAAGTTTAAATACTCTACGCGCGGGTCCCTACTCTAGCCTATACTTAAGGCCTACCCTAGCCTTGCCTAACTAATGGCCAAGACCCTAAACACCAACAACCTAGTTAAGTTATATAGCCTAACGTGATGGTAAGGTATACCAAGCCTTGGCGGCCTAAGGCCAAAGCTCAGGTCACCTAAGGCGCCAACTCCGGACCGACGGTGGATCGGCTCCGGTGACGTCAAACGGAAAAACGTTGGCCCTAACAAAAAGTAATTAAAAAGTATAATAAAAAAGCAAGGCTTTATCCTTACCTTACTCCGCTTTTATTAGCCTAATTTTTATTTTACTTTGCTTTTATTAAAGTCCTTTTTGCTTTAACATTATTTTTATATTTATTTTTACCTTACTTTACTTTTATTAGCCTAATCCTTACCTTACTTTGCTTTTATTAAAGTTTTTTTTACTTTAATACTATTTTTATATTTAACTTTATCCCTTGTACACCTTGCCTTATATATTTTTACTTACTTTTATATTATTATTCCTAAATTTTCCCACCCCTTTTTACTTGTTTTTTAATAGCTTTTAAGTCTTACCTTACCTTGTTTCTTATTCTTATCCCTTGTTAACTTTTACTTTTTATTTTTTTATTTATGTTTACTTTTTACCTTTTTATTTACATCTACTTTTTACTTTATTAACATCCTACTTTTTAATAAGCTTTTTAAAATTTCTTACCTTGCTCCCTTTTAAGGTTTAAGTTAAGGTTTTTTATTATTATTTTTTTTTATTACCTTATTAACAAGCTTTTAAGATCTCTTACCTTGCTTAATTTTTTTTAATATTTAAAATTTCTTGCCTTTTTTTTTTTAAATATTAGACCTTGCCCTGCTCCCTCTTAAAGTTTAAATAATTTTTTTTAATACTTAAAATCTCCCGCCTTTCTTCCCTTTATTAACTTTTAACCTTTATTAATTTTTTAAAGATGCTTAGTGTTATTAACCGTTCTTATTTTACTTTAAGCTATTTTAATTTTTTTACCTTATAACTTTTAAATAACTTCTAAGTTTAAAAATTTTTTTAAACAACTTTCCGCGTGGTAGTATAATAAAGTTAGCTTTATAGCTAAAGGCTCACGGCGTAGTATTATAAAAAAGTAATATAAGTTATTAAAAAACTTTAATTTAAATATTTAAATTAAAAAATTTAAAGTTATTAATAATAAAAAGTAAGTAAGAATTTATAATTATAAAATACTACTAAGGCTAGATAAAAACCCTATATATTTTTTTAATAAAAAAATAAAAAAAATAAACATAAAAATAATAAAAAAGTGCTGTAAAATAGCAAAAAAGTATAATATAAAATTATTTTATTTTTTTTTTAAAAATATTAAGGTTAGTATTAACTAAACTAACATGCTTTTACCTAATAACTATTTAATAATATTAAAATAGCAGCCAGGTAAAAAACCTATAGTAATAATTAAAATATTAATTTTTAAACTTAGCCTTAACTTTAAAAAGGGCAAATTTTTAGCCACGGGAAATATACCCGTGACCTATAAATTTAAAATAAAAGTTAATTAAATTATTTAAAAATTAATATTTAATAATAATATTAACCCGGACTACCCTAGTATAAAATAATTAAATAATTACTAAATTAAATTAGGCTATTTATAAAAGCTATTACTAAAGGTAAAAGCCTATAAGTAAAAACTAATTAAAAAGGTTAAAAATTTTTAGTTTAATCTCTTGCTTTACCGCGCTAAGGTACAAGGCTAAAAATAAAAATTATTTAAAAAAATTTAAAAACTTTACCCTAAATTACTAAAAAAATACTAATATATAATAAAGTTTCTCCTGGAATATAAAGCCTGGGCTAAAAAAATAAACTAAAAAAATTAAAATAAGGACTATTATAACTAGTTAATTAATAACTAGCTAAAGCTAAAATATAGCGGGATTAAGTATTTTATTTAAAATAAAAAGCTTAAGGCAGCCTTAAAAATAATTATAAAACTTAATAAGCTATTATAAATAATTTAAGGCATTAAGAAATAAATTATTAAACTAAAAGCTAATAAACCTTTTTAAAAAAAACACCGCATTACCTTTAGCTTAAAATCCTTAATTAAAAACACTAAGCTTAATAATTTAACCTTAAAGTTTTTAATTGCTACCGCGAAACCCTTTGTTAATATAAACTTTTTAATTATACCTATAATAATAGTAACTTTTAAGCCTAATTTTAAGAAACCCTTTGGCCCTTTTACTAAACCCAAAATATTAATAATTTTTAAGCCTAATATTAAAAATAATATAAAATTCTTAACTATAACTATTATAATAATAACTCCCAAACTTAATATTAAAGGCAAGAAACCTAAGCAGCCTATAAAGCCTTCTTTTTTACCTAAAAGCATAAAAATAAAAAAGTTAAAATCCTAGCTAGCCATAGTAAAGGTAGTAATTATACCACTTTTACTAAAATTAGCTAAAATTAAATAACTAAAAAAGAAATTAAAAATTAAAAAGCTAAAACTTCCCGTGATAGTTTAGCCTTTACTATTTTAAAAACAAGCTAGCTTATAAACGCCTAATTACCTTAAAAAAAAAATTAAAAAAAAAAGCACGCCTAGCACTGTGCACTGGCTCTAAAAAAATAATAAGAATTTTTAATATATTTTAGTTGCTTAAAACACCTACACTTCCTAATACTCTTGTCCTGTTACCTTTTGCTCTTCCTAATTACTTTACCATCCTAACACTGTCACTTTCTTTTATTATCCTAATAAAAAAGTCTTTGATTTTCCTTAATGTTTATTTGTTTTTATCAAGCTAACAACATCCCTTCTTAAATTTAAGATATTTTTTTTTATGGCCGGTATATACTACACGCATATTTTATATACCACCAGGAGTTTCTTTAACCCCTTAAATGGTGCTTAGTCATGCATTAGTTATTCCTTACTTAGGTAGCTTTAGCTTATTCCCGCCACCTGGCGAAGGATCAATCAAGCAAGCATTTATGAAAGTTCATTTACTGCCATAACAGCAGCTAAAAGTTTTTATATAACTTTTTTTAATAAATATAAAAACCCTAGGTTTTTTTCCCACAAGTTTAAAAATACTATTAGTTTTTAACTTTTTAGCTAAATAAAAAAATATATTGATAACTAAGTATAATAAAACAGGAATATCCAAGGATTTATTAACCTTAATAATAATTTATACTTTATTTTATACTATATAAAAATACAAGCCACCTTATTTTTTTTAAAAATAGTAAAAATAACATGTTTAAAATAATTAGTATTAATAAATTTTTTTATTATAATAAGGGCCCAGGCCGGAACAATTTAAAAAAGCAAGAAAAACTAAAATATTTAAAAAACTAATTATTAATAATAAACATGGTAGCTTAAATTTTACTTAATTAATAATAAATAAATAATTATATAAAAGTAGTAAAAAATATTACCAAGAACTTTTAAAAGCTTATAAATTAAAAAAAATATATAGTAGCTAATACTAGTGCTAGTGCTAATATTAAAGTAAATAAAAATATAAATATAAATTATTTTAATAATATATAATAAAATAATTAGCTAGCTAGCGGGCGTCTTAATAAATATTTTAAATAATAAAAAAAAGGCTTAATAAAAATAAAAAAAAAGAAAATTTAAATAATAATTTAAATAATAATAATAATAATAATAATAATAATAATAATTTTAGTAAATTTAAACCTTAAAATAAACGCTGGCAACATAGGAATATTTAATAAAAAAATAAATAAAATTACCCTGCTAATAGTAATAATAGTAGCTAGTAAATTAATAAAATAAAATATTTTAATTTTAATATACTAAAAAATATTTTTATTAAACACTCTGGTAAAAAGGTTTATTATAAAAATATTAATATTTTTATAAATTAGCTTAAAAATATTATTAATTATAAAGGTAAAGTAATAATAAAAATAAATATTTAGGTTATGCTTTAAAAATTAGCCCTAAATTAATTTACTTTTAAGCTAATAGTTTTTAAAAAAATACTTTAAAAAAACTAAATTTAAAAAATAAGTGGTTTACTTAAATAATATAAAGGTTTTATTTTTATATTTTTAAAGCAAGGTTTAAGGTTAACTTTTTTTACTATAAATTTAATAATTTTTACTTTGAAATAACCCCTAAAAAATTTATTTAAAAAACTATACACGCATGCAAAGTAACAAGAATAAATAATATTTATTTTTAAATAATAATTATATGGTATGCTTTTAAGCTATTATTATAAAAAGATTTTTTTAAACTAGATAAAAATATAACTTTAGGCTAATTTATTAGCTTAATTAAATTTAAATTTATTACTTAGTAAGACCTAGTATTTTAATATACTAAAAACTAAAAATATTTTATTAGTAAAGCATAACTTATTTCCTGCTAAAGTAATAATCCTAATTAAAATATATACTACTTAAATAACTAAAATATTTTTAATAACTTTAGGCAACCTATTTATGTCCTAGTACTTATTTATTTATAAAAATAAATTAAAATTAACCCCTAGCTATAATAATAATATCCCTAGCTAAATTAAAAAAATTAAAATTTTTTTTAAAGGCCCATGTAACCTTAAATTTTATATTAATAATAAAATAAAAATTTTAGTGTTTTATAACCTAGTTAATTTTAAATAATAAATAAACCTTATAATTTTCCTGCTTTGCAGGCATAACTATAATAATAAGTTATTAAATTTTTTAAAATAAATAATAATAATAACTAATAGTTATAAAACTAACAGCGTGTGTAATAAGTATATTATATTATTATAGGTAAAATAAATAATATAAAAACTTTTAATAATACAAGAACTTTTAATAAGGCGGGAATATTTAATAAAATTATTAATTATATATTACAGGACTTATTAACCCCGAACAAGCACTAGTTTTTATAATAAATAAATAAAAAAGCTTATTATAGCTTTTTTAAATTTATAAAAAATTCTTATAATTTATATTATAAAAATAAATACTTTTTTAACACCATAATTAAAAAAATAAATAATATATAAAATATTTTTATACTTATATATTTACTTTGCCCTATTTTATTTAATTTTTTAAATAAACTATGTTAATATATAAAGAAACACTTAAAATTTTTTTAAAAATAAAGGGTAATTAAAACTTATACTTTAATACTTTAGCTAATATTATAAAATTAAAACACCTACTAAAACTAAAAAATATTAAATTATATTTATAAAAATATATTATAGCAAAGGTTTATATTACTAGAACTTTTTAATACTTTAAAAATATTTACTTAAATATAAGTAGCTTTATTATTATAGCAAATAATTTTTTTATTAAAAATTTTTTATTAAATATACCTTTATAAAAGGTAAAGCCTATAATTATTTTAAATATTAAATTTAAGCATGTTATTATATAATTTTTAAATATTTTTTTATACTTTTTTAAAACTATTAAAGGTTAAAAGGTATATAGTAAAGTTATAGTATAAATATACCTTATTAAAAATTTTAAAATTAAAGTATTAATTAGTATAAATACTTTAATATAAAAAAAATTATATTAAACCTTAATAAGTATATAAGTATATTATATTTTTATAAATACCTAAAATTCCCCCTATAAGTGTATGTAAAATATTATTATATTACTTTAATTTTTATTTATGCTATATAACGTGTTATAGTTTTTTTATATTTATTTATAGTTATACTAGCTAAGGTAAAGGCAAAACTTTTTAAATAAAACTTTATTTTTAAACTATGCTAAGTATATAAAAAATTACTTTATATATACTTAGTTAATTAAGACTTTACTTATATTAAAGCTATAAATTTAATAAATTATTTTATTATTATTTAAAAAAAGCATTGTATTAGCCACATCTTAAATATTAAATATTTAATAATTAATAAAGTAAATATCTAGTTTTTTTAAAGGCCTTAAAAGCATTATTTTTTTTACTTATTATAAATTRAGATCCTAAAAAACTTTTTATAAAAAATATAAAAAAGCTATAATTTCCCTGCTACCTAAACGCCCTAAAAATTTTAGTTACTTATAAATAATAACTAATTAAAAAGCTTTTAAATAATATTAGTATATATACTAAATTATCCTAAGTAGTAGTAGTTTTTAAAGCTTTTATATATAAATTTATGCACTTATAATAAGAATTTACTAGTATTATTAATATACTAAAAAACTAGTAAATATAATTAATAATAAAAAATAGTTAAAAAACTTATTTTTTAAAACCCAAGGTATATTTTTTAGGTTTAAATACTTAAAAAGTAATAAATAAACTATTTAATTTTTTATATACTTAAAAAAATATTATAGTATATAGGTTACACTTTTTTAATAAGGCTAGTATTTATTATATATAAATAAGTTTTTAATAATAGTACTTAAAAGCTTAAAAAACGTCCTATAGTTAATTTAAAAGATTTAAATAATTAAGTTTAATTAAATTTTTATTTTATTTTTACTTAAAAGGAAATTATTATAATAATTACAAAATATTTTTATATTATTATTATAAATACTTTTTATTTTTTTTACTAATAAATACTTATAAAAAAAAACTAAAAATATATAGTTATAATTATATACTAAAAATAAAAGTAATTTTATATTATTATAATAGGCTTTATTAATAATATACTATATATTTAATATATAATAAACCTAAGTTTTAAAAAACTTTGCAAGTTTTATAGAGTATATATTAATAACCTTATTATAGCTTTTAAAATATTAAAAAAATATATTTAATATTTTTAAATAGTTTTTATAAAGCTAGATAATATAAATATCTACCTTAAGCTAATAAAATTATTTATTAATTTTTTTTATATAATTACTTAGCTAAAGGGTTAATATATTAAAAATATTTATTTTAAAAAAAAGCTAGTAGTAATAAAGGCCTTTACTTTTTTAATTTTTTTTTAAGCTTAAGACTTTTTTAAAAATTACTAAATGGTTTTATAATTATATTAAAAATTATAGTAAAATTACTACTTTTTTTTAGGTAATAAAAACTATTTTACTTTAAAAAGCGCCCTTTAAAGGCCCTGCTTAAAAAGTTTATTTAATAAAAATATTAATATAATAATTTAATAATAATTTAAAGGCTTTTTATATATTTAAAAAAGCTTTTAATTTTTTTATATTTTTAGCTTATTTTAAAAAACACTAGTAACTTTATATAAACCTTAATTTTTTTAAAAAAGGCTATAATATTATGGTATACCACCTTTATAATAATTATAAGTATAATAATTTATTTAAACTTTTTTTATAAACTACCATGTGTTCTATACTATTTTTAAGTAAAGTATTTATAATAATTAAGTTTAATTATTAGCTTATAAAAATAAAAATTTTATATTTTATTTAGGTAATACGCAAGATTTATTATATAATTAAATTTATAAAAATTTTTATTATAGCCTATATAAATTATAGTTTAACTTTTAATATTATAATCTAAAAATTTATAGTAATAATTTTTTTTAAAAAAAATAAATAAAAGGCTTATTTATATATTTTAATATATATAATAATTTAAGCTTAGGGTGTTTTATTATTTAAATAAAATAAATATTATTATAAATACTTTTTTTATATTAAAAACCTCCCTGCATAGCTATATAATAAATTTAACTTTAATTATTTATAAATAAACTAAAAGTATGCTTTTACTACTTTTTTTATTATTTTATTAAATAATTTTAAATAGCGTGTTAAAAATGCCTACCTAAATAATACTTATATAAGTTTAATACTAAAAACTTTATAAAAATTAAAAAAACTTTTTATACTAGCGGTTTTTTTTTATTAAAAATATAATAGTTTGCTATACATGCTTAAGTAGTAAATATACTTATATAAAAATACTTTTATATATCCTACTTTGCCTGCTTATAATAATATTTTATTTAATAATATTAATACCACTGTAAATACCCCTAACAGTTTTTTTAAATTTTAACTTTATTTACCAAGGTTATTACTTAAAAAATTCTTCCACTTAATTTATAATAATAATAGGTATTAAAAACTAAATAAATATTTTAAAAACATGCATGGTTTTATAGCTTATAAAAGCTATTTTTTATTATATAAGTATATAGTATATTATTTTACTTACTTAAAAAATAAGGTTTAATATTATTATTTATACAGGAACTTATAGTTAATTACTTTCTTACTTATTTTATTTTATATTATAATTATTAATTTTATTATTTATTTATTACTAATACTAAAAGGCTTTAATTAAATTTTTATTATTTATAATAAATACTTTTAAAAAAATTAGCTTAATACCAGGAATTTTTACTTAAAAAGCCTATAAATAGGGTATAAAATTAGTTAACTTTTTTTAAAGTTATAACTAGTTAATATTAAAAATTTTTATTTTTAATAAAAAGCCTAATTTTTTAGTACTTTTTAAAAAAGTATACTAAAAGCTATAAGTATATATTAGCTATATTTAACTATTTTTTACCCCTAAACTAATAGCTAAACTAAAAAAATATTTAAATAGTTAAAATTATACTATAATATAGTATAATATAATATTTAAACCTTATATAACTTAAAATACTCCCTGTAATTATTATAATAATTAATAATTTAGTAAGTAGTATAATAAATAAAATATTATAAAAGCTATTTTTTAGCTTAAAATTTTAAAAACCATAAAATTTTTTAAAATATATATAAATATAAGATTTTATTATATAAATTAATATAAAAAAAGCTTTAAATTATGCCTTAATAGCTATAAAGTTTGCCTATAATAAAAAGTATAATTTAATATAAATTTAAAAAAATAATCTTACCTATTTATAATTTTATAAGGGATATAGTATTCTAGTTACATGTTTTTAAAAATATTTAACTAAATTTTTTTAATAGTATATTAATTTTCTTAAAGTCCTAGAGTAAATAGGTTATTTATTATATTTAATAAATTTTTTATTTACCTAAAAAATTTATTTTATTATATTAATTACCTAACTTAAACTAGCGCTAGTAAATCCTAACCCTTATAATAAATAATATTATAAGTTTCTTGCTATAAGAACGTAATTAATTCCCTAATAATATTAATTAATAAAAGGTTAAAAAAATTCTTATAAAATAAATAATTTAATATAGCAGGTATAGTACCTTAGTACTTTAATACCTAGTAAAATAAAAGGGTTATAGCCCTAAGAATAATTAATAAAAATTATTTTAAAATTTAGCTAGTATAAAAAACTTTATTAATAATTTTAAAATGCAGGATAACGCCGTTAATAACTAGAATAATTTTAATAATAAATATTTTTAATTACTTATTATTACTTTATTTTTTATTTTTAGGGGTGTTTTTTATATTTTATATTTATTTTATTAAGATTTTAATATTTTTTACCATATAGTTAATAATATAGTTCTTGCGGAACTTCTTCCCTTATTTTACCTTTTTTTATTAATCTTTTTTTTACTTTATTTTTTTTTATTAACTTTTTCTTACCTTATATTTCTTTCTAAAACTTCTCCCCTTTTAAATTTATTTTTAAGAACTTTTATTATTTTATTATTTTTTTTATATTTACCCTAACCTAATTTTTATAATTAACTTTACCATGGCTAACGGAACTTCCGCGGCTAGTTTATTTAATTTAAATAATATTTTAAATAAAAAAAGATAAAAACTTAAAAAATAATTTATAAACTTAAGTAATAAATTAAGTTTTTTAAAAAATAATAAAGCCCTTTTTATTATAAACTAAAAAAAAAATTATAAATTATTTTAAGGCCTATATTAAGTAACTTAAAATAATAAATAATAATAATATTATTACTTAGTTTAAGGGCATGGCTAATAATTTACTTTAGTTAAACTAGGCTAAAAAAAGTAGTTATAAAAATATTTTAGGTAGTAAACTTAGCCTATAAATTAAAATTTTTTAAAAGTAGCCTATTATTAAGACTAATTTAAAAAAACATGTATACTAAGTTAAAATATTAATTTAAATTAATAATAAGTACTTTTATAACCAGCTAAATAATATTTTATAATTTAAATAATTTTTTGTATTTATTTACTTATATTACCATGTTTTTATTAATAAAAACACTAGAATATTAATTAATCTAGCTTTAGTTAGGCTTATTTTAAGCACACTAAATATTAATAAAATTATAAAAGTTTTAGTAGGTATTTTTAGTAATTACACCCCGCTTATATATAAATTAATAAAAACTAATTTTTAAGCTAGCAAAAGCTATGTTCTTAAACCTATTATACCTTAATTATAAAAAAAAATGCTATTTAATATGTTATAACCAGCAATAATTAAATACTTATTTTTAAAGGGGATATTAAATAATATTTTAGCTATGTATAGTTTAATAATAATACTTGCTATAAAAAGTTTTAAAAGCTAGCTAATAACACTTATTTAAAATATAGTAAAAAATACCTATCCCTTCTTACCGTGTTTAAGCTAATTAATTAAAAATAAATATAAGTTAAAAAACTTTAAAAAATTTAAATTTATTACTAAACTTTATAAAAAAATTTTTACCTGCTAGCCCAAGGGCATGTTTGTAAAAAAAGTTATTACCTTAGGTTTTAAAAAATTAATTATTATTATAAATAAAATTATTACTAATATAATGCGTGCGCCTATTATTATTAACTTAAATTTTATTTAGTAGTTTAAAAACCTTATAAATAATATTAAAGCCTAAATAAAGGCTACTAAGGTTATTAAGTTTCTTAATAAAAGGCATGGTAAGCGTGGAATAAAACACTTTTATATAGTTTTTTTAAATAGCTTTAATATCCTAAAATATTTTATATTAAAATATTTATGTAAATAGTTTGTGTAGTACCTAAAGTAATAAATATAAAAAAATAATCCTAATTTTAATATCCCACTTTTATAATTTATAAATAATATAGTAACTAATATTTTTATTTATAAAGCTTTTATGGGTAACCTAGGCTTTGCATTAAATAAAATTAAGTAAAAAAACTAAAAAAAATAAAGCACTAAAAATAGCACTAAGAATAATATAATTTTTTTTAACAGGGGGATTTATTATGTTCTTGTTTTTTTTATTATATATTTACACGCTTCTTCTTCCTGCCTGCTTAGTCAGGGTTAACTCAGCATAGATCTACTTTATAAGTATTTAAAATAGTAACTAATAAGATTAACTCCTATCTTGTTATATTGCCTCCCTCTGGGCTTGACAATTTTTTTTTAATTTATAAGCTTTTAAAAGTTTCCTGTAATATTTTTTACCACCTTTATTTAATTATTTATTTACCGTTAATTAGCTAGGATTTATATAATTATATTAAATATAAAAGGCTAAAAAAGTATTTAAAAATTATTCACTTTTATTTTTTAAGAATTAGTCCCTAACGGGCTACTAAAAAAATTTTTAGTAAATATTTTTAAAAAAAATATGGTTATTTTAGTTTATAAATTTAATTAATAAATAAAAATACTATAGTTATAAAAATTAGTATTTTTAAACCCTTTACCTTTAGGGTATAAAATATTTTCATGTTTTTTTTATTATTAATAGCTTTGTTATTTTTTTTTTAGTTTTAGTAATAAATTAAAAATGCATAATAAATTTAGGCTTATAAAAGATAAGCCTAGTACCTTTAAATTTATTATAAAATTTTTTAAAAGTTTTACTTATATAGCTATATTTAAAGTGTTTACTATATAAGGTATTATATTTATAACTTATTTTACTAAATAGTATAGTGCTCCTAACGTAGCTTTTACTATAAATAATAAAGCTTAAAAAAATTAATTAGCTAAAGTTAGCTTTATAGTAAGTTTTTTTTAATATTTTATTATTTAATAAAATGCTTGTTATACTATGTTAAGACTAGGTAAAAAATATTATTTTAAAGTAAGCTTTAATAAAAAAGGTACAAAAAAGTTAAAGTTAGTGTTTTTTTCTTAAAAAAAAAAACTAGTAGTATTATATTGGTTAAGTTTTATATAATAAATTAATTAAAAGTTATAAATATAAATATAAATTTTAAGTAAAAATATAATTATAACTAACCTAAAGCTCTCTTTAGTGTCCTAATTAAAAGTAAGGGTAATTAAAAGTATAAAAATTTTTTTATAATTTTATATTGTCCGCATAAACATAAAAATTCTTTAATAGTTAAATATAAAACACTTTAATTTATATTTTAATCTAGCGGGAACTAATATAATTATATAAAAAGGGGTGGTTTTTTTTATAAACCGTGCTAGGCATATAATTTTTATATTAAGGTTATAAATAAAATTAAATTTTAAAGTGCGGGAAAAGCAAGCTATTTAATATTTTAACTTTAAAGTTTAAAAAAAATAGGCTAATATTAGTCTAGGAAACTTTTTAATAAATATTAAAAGTTATTAAAACGCGTGAATAAAAAAAACATATTTTATAAAGCAGGGTATTAAAAAAGTTATATAAGTAAAAAATATTAACTATTAGTATTTATTATAGTTACTTGTTTTAACTTTAGAAGCTTTAGGAGTTAAGTAAATATTTTTTAAAAAGCTTTTAAATTATATTAAAGCATACTACCACTTATTAAACCTAACAGGGTAATATAACAAGATAGTAATAAGTTAATTTTTTTAAGTAACTATCTTAGTAATATAAATACATGCTAATAACTAAGCAGGAAGAACCAGAGACAGAGCAAACCTAAGACCTAGCAACCATAACAGTTAAGTTATTAATAAAAAAGTACTAGGGCATGCTATTTAAGGGTACTAGGCATATATTAATAAGCTTTTTTTTATTAAGTTAATATTATAAAAAAGGTAAAAAATTAGTAAAAAAAGCCCTAAAAAATACTTATAATAATAAAAGCTTTAAGTTACTTAAAGCCCAGGAGCACTAGTATAATATATTAATTTTTTAAAAAGCTTTTTAACTAGTAAACTATTTTTTAGGCACTTATTATTTATATAAGTTATAAAAAAAATAGGTATAAAAAATATTATTAAAAATACTAAAAATATTAAAAAATAAGGTATTAATAGCCTTACCTTTTTTTATATTATAGTAATAATTTTTAATATAAAATATAAAATTATTTTAATACCTTATTCTTTTTAGCCTTTATAATAATATTTAAAAAAGTTTATAATATTTAGTTAGGTAGCTAAGCTAAAAGTAAAAGGCAAGAACTTTTTTAAAAACCTTACCTAGTATATTAAAAAGGGTAATAAAATAATATAATTTAAACTTTATATAATTATTTTTACTAGGCTTATAAAGCACTATTATTTAAAATTTATAAAAATATTAAAAATAATAATTAAGCTAAATATAAGTATTATAAATAATAATTAATTAAGGTACTAACTAATTTATTAGTACTTAAAAAACTTAGTTAATAATAATATTAAGGCCTAGGGCTTTATTTACCCTTAAATATTAATTTTTTTTAAAAACTTTTAAAAAAAATTCCTGGGATTTTTAATTATATAAAATAAATAAAACTTATAATATTAATAAGGTTAGTATTTAGTAATAATAAAAAAATATTTTAATAAAAAGGGCAGCCTTATTATAAGGTATATAAATTTTTTTTATTTTTATAAAATAATAAAAATATATAAGCTTAATAAAAAAATTAATTTTATACTTATTATAATAATATTTAAACTTTATAAAAAATTTTATTAGCCTAAAATACCTTTTTATAATAAAATTAATAATATAAAAGGTAAATAAGGTTCTTGCTAGCTTTTAACTTATAATAATAATTAATAATTATTTATTTAAGGGCTTTATAATAATATTAATAATAATATTTAATAATAAAATAGCAGGCTTAATAAGTAATTTTTTATAATTAATAATACTTTAGGGTAAACCCTAGGTATAATTTTTTAATAAGGTAAGATTATAATATTATAGTATTAATAATATTTAATATAGTTTTAATAATAATAACTATAATAATATTAATATTAGTAAGCAAGTTTAATAATATTAATAGTAAAAAAAATAATAATTTATAAAATTTAATAATATTTACTATTTTTTAGTTTTATTATAATAGTAATTAATTAATAATAAGGCTAAGGTTAAATTTAGCTTTAATAAAAAAATAATTAAATTTTTTTAAAATATTAGTAATTTAAATTTAGTAAGCCTGGTTTTTAAAACCTTATAAAATTAAATATAAATTTATTATAAAGCCTAGTACCTTAAGTCCCTTAAGGTTAAGTTTAATATTAAGTTTATTAATATTAAAATATTTTAATATTAAAAGCTTAATAATAAAATTATTAATAAAATATATTATAATAAGCTTTAAAATTACTTTATTTATATATTTTTTAGCTTCTTTGCTATTTAAATTAAGGGTATAAATATTTTAATAAATAAAAGTTATTTTAGGGGGCCTAGTTTATATAAATAAAAAATAATAAAAATAAAAATTACTAATAAACTAGGCCTTTAAATTTTTTTATTTTAGTAAAATAAGGCTGGTAGCTAAAAAAAGGGGGGGAAAAAAGGGTTTAAAGTAATATTAAAAAAGGTATTAATAATATTAGCAAGGTTTATAAAAATAACTAGGGTATTTTTTAATTAAAATAGGTAGGTAATAAGCCCCCTATGCATAATTATATAAAAAAAATAGGTTTTAATTAATAAGTAAAGCTTTTAACTAGCATGTTAAGGCTAGTAGCTAGGCCTGCTTTAAAAAAATTATAAATATTAAAGTTTTTAATAATAATATATTTAGTGCTAGGGTATAAGCTATTAATTTAAAAAAAAATATTATATAAGCTAGTAATATTAAGGTTAAGTTAGTTAAAAAATTTATATATTATAAATATATATTTTAAGTATAAAAAAGCTAGTATTAAGGTTAATAATAATTAAGGTAATAAAAATATTTAAGTATATTAATTATTAATAAAGCCCCTTTTTAATATATAAGTATATTTTAAAAATTACTAGCTAAAAAATTAAAAATTAAACTAAATTAAAATAAACCCTAGCCTTTTTTAATAAGTATATTATATTAAATATTAAATTAATTTATAATTTTTAAATAGCTAGTACTATATATTTAAAAACTTAATAATTTTTAAGTAATAATACTATAGCTAAATCTAGCAAGTTCCTAATATTATATTAAAAAATAAATAATATAATTAATTTAGGAATAAAAAAAAATATAGGTTTAATAAAAAAATATATAAAAAAGGGCTAAAAAAAGGGCTTAAAAAAGTTTAAAAAAAGGTTTATAAATAAAAAGTACTATAAAAAGGGTACCTAACTATAATTTATTAATATTATTATTATAATTAATATTTTTTATTTTTATATTATTTTTTAAAGTAATACTTTTAAGAACCTTTTAAGCCCAAGGTATATTAATTATAAAAATATTTTAAAAATAACTTAAAAAGTAAATAATATTTTTAGGCTTTATGTATAAAATACTAGCTTTTTTTAGTAATTAAATTAATATAATATTTAAGTTATAATATTAAAAAGGTTAAGGTATTAATTTAGGCTTGGTTTCTAGCCTAGTAAATATTAAGGGTTATTTAAAATTAAGGTTATATAAAGCTAGTATATTTTTTTAGTATTACTAGCGTGTTAAATAAAGTAATATTAAATTTTATTTTTTACTTGGTAGCTATGCTTATTAAAAAAGGCCTTAATAAAAATAAATATATTATTTATACATGCTAGGCCTAAAATATTATAATTAAAATAGCTTAATTTATTACTAAAAAAATTATTAAAAGGTTTTAGTTTTAAAATTTTATATTTATTAATAATTTTTTATATAGTCCCTACTTTTAGCTAGCTATAATAAGTATAATATTTTTAAGGTTAATAGGTATACCTTGCCTGGCAGCCTAAAATATATTAATATAATAGTAATTATATATTTTTAAAAAAGCTTATTTAAAAATAATACCTTTACCTAGGAAAATTAAAAGTTTTATACTTACTTAACTAATAATACTAGTACCGCGGGTATTATTTATTTTATATTATAATTAATAAATAAAAAAAAGGCTAAAAAAAGTATAATATTAATATTAAAATTAATTTTTAATTTACTCCCGGGCTTTAATATTATATTATTTATATATTTATTTATTAAAAGGCTTAGCATGCTAAGGGCTAGTTTAATTACTATAATAAAAGGCATAGTAAAGGGCTTAGTAAAAGGCTTAGTAAAAAAATTAATAAAAAGCTTAATACCTAGTATGTAAGACCGACAAGTCTCGAAGATCTTTACTAATAATAAAGATATTAACAAAGGAATCTAATTAATAAAAATAAAGTATTTTAAACCCTGTTAAATAATATTAAAAAAGTTGCTTAAAAATCTTAAAAAAGGCTAGCCTTAAGGCTATTTTTATAAACCTTTAAGCTACGCTTAAGCTATTTTTAATTAAAAAGTAAATATAAATTTAAATACTTTATATATAAGTTCTTACTTTAGCTTATATTTAGGGCCTACCCTAGCCTTGCTTAACTAATAGCTAAAACCCTAAATATTAATAACCTAGTTAAGTTATATAGCTTAACATGGTGGTAAGGTATATTAAGCCTTGGTAGCCTAAAGCTAAAGCTTAGGTTACCTAAGGTATTAACTTTAGACTAATAGTAAATTAACTTTAATAATATTAAATAAAAAAATATTAGCCTTAATAATTTTTTTTTTTTTAATTAAAGGGTTGTCCGCGACCCGCTACTAAATTAAAAAAAATAATAATAAAATGCTATTATTATTATTAATATTAACATTAAACATAGCTTTATTATTACTATTCTTAATTTTATTAAAGTATTATTTAACGTATTAAATTTAGTGTTTTATCTTATTATTTATAGCACTTTAAATAAAATATAATATTTATTTATAATTAAAAGAAAAAAGGCGGCGCTTTAATAATACCTAGTATAAAAGTATAAATTATAATATAGTTTATAATTTTATAAACTCCTAAACTTATTAAACTTTTTATTAAATAAAAAGTTACCTTTTTTTTATTATAGCTAAAAAAAAGCCCTTTTAGGCACTGCCCTAGCTTTTTAACAAGTAAAAAAAAAGTGCCTTATTATAACTATAATAATTTAAAATGCCCTTGCCTCCGCCCCTTAAACTCTCACGGTAGTATAATTATAAAACCCCTTTAGTATAATATTTTTACTAACTTTAAAAGCCCTTAGTGTTTTTAATCTTTTTTTTTTATTTATCCCCCTTTAGGTTTAAAAACTTTAATTTTAATTAGTTTTTGGGCGGTAATAACTAGTATAACTTATATTTAATAAGCACCTTTAAAATATACAGCAAGGTTGTGGGTAATAATTTAGTAAGTTTTTTTTATTTTAATAATTACTAACTAGTGGCGCTCCGCCGGCGCTTTACTAAATATATTAATTTTTAATTTTATAATAACTATTTTATTATTTAACTATAGCCCCCGCGCCTTTTAACTTACCTTTTTTTATTTTACCTAGCGCTGTGCTAGCCTTTGCCCTTATTAATATTTTTATTATAGGTTTTATACTACCACCCCCTTGGGCTTTTTTTTTTAACTTTTAGCCTTTTTTTTTTATAAGTATATCTTATTTTTAACTAGTCTGCTAGTAAAATAGCTTTAGTATAAATATTAATTAATAAAAAATAGGTTTGCTTGCGGTATGTAAAGTGTATTTAAGCATGTAAAAATAATAAGTTAATTAATAATTTTAATAATTATATTTATTTAGCCCCCGGGCGTAATTACTTTTATTATATTTATAATAAAGGTACTTGCCTCCCCCTGCTATTTTATATAAAAAAAATATTACCTTTTTATAATAAATAAACCCTGGTAATTATAATAAATATATTTATTATTAAAACATGTTTAGTTATTAAGTTAAACTAGTAATAAAGGCTTATAATAAAAAAATAAGCCCTAAGGTTTAAGTAATAAAGGTATTAACTTTAATTATATAAAAGCTTATTTAATTTTTTTAGCTTGTTATTAAACAGCCCCTAGCCTATTTTAATAATAACTAAAATAGCTACTAGTCCGCTAATATTTTTTTTTTAAAAAATAAGCCTGTCACGCCTTCTTCTTTAAAAAATACTAAGTATAAAAAAAATACCTAAAAAGACCCCTACTCTTACTCCTAATATTAAATAGTAGTTTTTTATTATAGCCTTACCGCGTAGTTAGTTATTATTATTTTTTTTTAAAAAAAAATAAAAAATTTTTCTTTTTTTTAATACTTTAACTTTAACATAAATATAGTCCTTTATTTTAAATTATAACTTAAAATAAGT
This sequence comes from Aspergillus mulundensis, assembly GCF_003369625.1. Lineage (NCBI taxonomy): Eukaryota > Fungi > Ascomycota > Eurotiomycetes > Eurotiales > Aspergillaceae > Aspergillus > Aspergillus mulundensis. The sequence goes on along the minus strand of NW_020797895.1, from coordinate 2,047,786 downwards.
TTTATTACCAAGCCGGTAGCGTTTTAGTTATAGTTTATTAAATTTTAAAACTTTATAAAAAAATAAAAAAGGTAATTACTTTATTTATAGCCTTGGGTATAATTTTAAAACCTTATAAAATAAAAAATCTTGCACCTTTTTTAAAAGCTATAAGTAACTAGTAATAATTAAATAGTAGTTTAATAATTTTTTAATAATACTAGTAGTTTATTAAACCTTAAAACCTAGTAAAAAAAAAAGGTATTTAATTTA
>NW_020797895.1:2017086-2043671 GCF_003369625.1 Aspergillus mulundensis | reverse complement strand
CAAAGCTTATAATTTTTAATAATTTTTTAATATCTTTTTTTTATATATTTAAAACTTTTAAACCYTTTAAAGCCAGCTTTACTAGTACTAGGTTTTAAAGGTAAAATAGCTTTAAAATAATAACTTAAGTTATTTAAGCTTAATTTTAAATTAAAATTAAAAAAATTACTAAAATTATTTTTTTTTAAAGCTTATTAAAAATATTAACAAGAAAATTAGCACGGGAATTAATAAAAAAATTAATATAAAAATTAATAATTTAATATTATTTTAGCTTTAGTTTACAGGGGCAACTTTTTTTTACCCTTTTTTAAAAAATATTTTAATTTTAACACGCGATACTAATTATATTAAAATTAAAAAAATAAATAAGCTAAAAGTTATAGTCCTAGGCCACTCCCCTTTTAAAATAGCTTTAGTTATAATAAATTTTAAATTAATAAGTTTTAATAATAATATAAAATAATAAGGTAAAGGGTGTATTTTACCCTATACTTTACTAAGCTAGTAAACTAAATTATTTAAGTTAGGTTTTTTTTTTAACTATTTTTAATAGTAATAAAATTCTTAAGTATAAATAAAAAAAAAACACTTTTTTAACTATTTAAGTCTAGGTTTTAAAAACCTTAACTAAAATACTTATAAACCACCTCTGCTTACCCTTTAAAAATCTAGTTTAAAATAGTATTATTAAAAAAGTTTAAAAAATAATAAGTATAAGTAACTTTAACTATAAAATTAATAAGTCTTAAAAATCTTTACTAATAATAAAAATATTAACAAAAAAATTTAATTAATAAAAATAAAGTATTTTAAACCCCGTTAAATAACACTAAAAAAGTTACTTAAAAATTTTAAAAAAAGCTAGCCTTAAGGCTATTTTTATAAACCTTTAAGCTACGCTTAAGCTATTTTTAACTAAAAAATAAATATAGGTTTAAATACTTTGCGCACGGGTTTTTACTTTAACTTATATTTAAAACTTATTTTAGCCTTGCTTAACTAATAGCCAAAACCTTAAATATTAATAACCTAGTTAAGTTATATAGCCTAATATAATAATAAGGTATGCCAAGCCTTAGTGGCCTAAGGCCAAAGCTTAGGTTACCTAAGGCGCTAACTCTAGACTAACAGTGGATTAGCTCTGGTGATGTTAAATGGAAAAACGTTGGCCCTGACATAGTAAAAAAAATAAAAATTTATAATAAAATAAAGGTATAAAAAATAAAAAAGCCCAGGAATAAAAAAAACATATTTATTAAAGTATTTACGGCTAAAAAAGGCTAGGCATGTTTTTTAATTATATTATATTAAAATACTTAAAATTAAAAAGGCTAGGCATGTTTTTTATTTATATTATATTTTTATAGCTTATAATTATAATTTACCTAGTTTAAGGTTAATATACTTAATAAGCTTAATACTTATTATTTTTTTACTAGGTATTATTTATAACATGTATATAAATTATATTATTACTAAAAATATTATTATTTTACTTTTTTATTTAAAAATAAAAAAAAACCTTAGCTTGTTCTTGCAGGTAATATTAACTTTTACTTAATATATAATATAATTTAAGTATTTTTTTAACTAGGCTTTATATTTTCCCTAGTAATTAATATATTTAAATTAGTTTTTTTACTTTTAAATAAGGTATTAATTAAAAATATAAAGGTTAGTATATTACTAGTAATAAATAAAAAATATATAAATATATTAAATATATTTATATTATAGGTATATATAGTATTATATAACCTAGGCTTTTTATAAAAAAAGCTTAGCTTAAAAAGCTTGCTTTTAAATATAATAAAGCCTTTAATTATATAATTAATATTTTTAGGTAATAAAAAATAATAAGTAAAAAGCTTTTTTTTAATTAGGCTTTTAATTATAAGCTATATTATATATAAAACTTACACCCTAAAAATTATAGTATAATTAGTATTTAAAAAGTTTTATTTAGCTTTTTTATTTTTTAATATTTAAGTAAGAAACCAGGCCCTTAATATATAATAAATAAAAATAATATATTAATAATTAATAATTAATATTTTAATATTATTTTTAAACCTTAAAAGTTATTACTTTAAGTTATATACTAGGTATTTTTAATTTATAAACCTAGCTAGGTAAATATTAAAATTCTTACTAAAAAAATATAAATTATTATTACCTTAATTTTTAGTAATATATTATTAAAAGCTTTTTAAATAAATAACTAAATTATTTTAGGGTGTTTACCTTTATAAAAAGCTTTTTTTTAATATATATAAATTTATTTTTTATTTTAAGTTAGCCTAGGGTTAAATCCTTTTTTAAGTATAATAATAATATTACCTAATATATTAAAAGCTTGTTTAACCTACTTTTAAAGTTTTATATTTAAAATTATTATAAATAAAGTTATTAAAAAAAGGTACTAGGGTAAATATTTTTAAAAGTATAGCTTTAAATATAATTATAACTTATTATATTTTATTTTAATTAAAAATAAAACCTTTTTTTAAAAACCTAAGTTATTATATTATTAATTACTTTTACTAGCTAGTATATATAAGCTACTAAAATTTTATAATTAAGGTATTTTTATATATAAGTAAGGACCTTTTAGCAGTGCTTATATAATAAGTATAAAAGTTTAAATATTATATTAATATTAAATATAATATATACTAGCCACTAAGTAATAGTTTAGGGTATTATAAAATAATAATTATAAAAAAAAGTTTAAAATATAATAATAAACCTAATAAAAAATTAATTATAATTAAGTAATAATACTTTAGCAGGCTACCCTTAATTATATAGTTATAATAGGTTAAGGCTTTAGTTTTGTAATAAAAAATATTATTTTTAGTTATAATTTATTAAGGTAGTATTACTATAATATTATTATTAAAAGTAGGTAGGGCTAGGGTGGGTGTAGTTAAAAGTAATATATTTTATTTAAGTATATTATTTTATTTAATAATAAAATATGGTATAGTGGCTATAATAATATATTATAAAAATATATTTTAGTATTAAAAGGCTTATTATATAATAAAATAAGGCTATATTTAGGTTTTATAGGCGCGAGAATATTTTAAGGGCTAGGTATAAAATATAAAAAAGGTATATTATTATATTTTTAGTAGCAGGTTGCTATATAATTATTATAATAATATATTATTAATTATATTTTAATACTAAAAGGCCTATCACGCGGTATATTAAAGGTATATTTTAGGCTTTATAATTATAAAAATACTTAAAAAAATTATACTAGGGGAATAGCTATAGCTAGGTATAAGGTATATTTAATATATTATAAAAATATAAAAAAAGTATTTAAAAATACGCGCGCCCCTTATTAAAATATTTTTAAAATATAAAGCTAGTAATTTAAGGTATAAAATAAAAAAATAAAAAAAATACTTAAAGGCACGGAGCTAGTAATTTAAGGTATAAAATAAAAAAATAAAAAAAATACTTAAAGGCGCGAAGCTAGTAATTTAAGGTGTAAAATAAAAAAAATAAAATAAATACTTAAAAGTGTAAAACTAGTGTTGGAGGTAGCTAGCCGGGAGTTAAAGGATGAGTCATCCGGGTCAGGTGACCCCGCGCCGCTGCCTACTATAATTAGTGGCCGCGTTATTTTTAGTTTTTTAGTATTTACTTAATATTATTAAAGTTCTTTACTTATTAGGTTATGTAGCCCGGTTAGCCACTATTTTATTATTTTTTATTAATTTTTTAATATATATAAAAACCTTTAAGCAAGTTTTATTTTTTATTTTAGTTTAATTTATTTTTTTTATAATTTAAGGCTATTTTCGCGCGCTAAAGTTATATTTTTAAATTTTATTAATTAAATTTAAGTTTTACTAACTATTATTTTTTATTTATTAGCTATATTATTATCTTAATATAGCTACTCTTTTAAAAAATAAAGTTATTATTATTTTTATTTTTATTTTTATTTTTATAATTAGTAAAGGTATTATTAGCCCTTAGCCTAAGGCAACCCCTTAAGGGCCTTAAGTATTAGTAATATATTATTAAAAAATATTTTATAATAAAATTATTTTATTTTTTACTTAACTTAATATTTAAAAAGTTACGCAATACTTAAAGGGTAAAAAAATTATAAATAATAAAGCTATGTTATTAGTTATTTTTTAATAGTATTAAAAATTAATATTATTATTAATAAAACACTTCCCCGCCCTAAAAAAAAATAATAATATTTATAAATAATAAAAAATAGCTTTTTTATATATTACCTACTAGCTATTTACTTAAGTATTTAATAAAATTAATAAATAAATTTATAATATTTCTAAAACCCTAGAGTTTGCTAATAATTTATATAATATTATTATAAAAATAATAAATAATTAAGGTATAATTTAGGCTTAAATAGCTAGTATACGCGTGTTTAATATAAAATATAATAATTATATTAATATAATTAATTATATTAATATATTTTAATAGGTAAATAAGGTTTATACCTACTTAAGTATAAAAATAAGCATGTTTTATTTATTTTTTATTTTTTTTACTAATTTTCGCGATAATCTCCTAAACTAGGTAAATAATTATTAATATATATTTACTAATAAGTTACTTAAGGGCTATTATTAAATTAATTTTTTAAAGCTTTATAATAATACTATTACTTATATAACCATGGTGTTAAAAGTTAGCATTATAATACTTAAAGGTAAACCCTTACCTAATTTTAATAAAAAATAGTAATAAAAACAAGAAATTAATTATTAAAAAGTTAAATAAAAATAAAAAAAAGTTTTTTAAGCGCAAGGGCCCCGGCCCAGGATAATTAAAAAAAATATATTTAAATAAGTTTATTAAGCACAAGAAGTAGTATATAAATAATAAATATTATATATATTATTATTTTATTAGCTATAAATTAGGTAAGTGTTTTTATCTAGTACTATTTATTTATACTAAAAAATAAAAGCTATTATTATATATTTAGTATTATAAGCCGCTAAAAAAAGTATTAATATTTAAAAATATAGGTTAAAACACTACTTTATAAGTAGCTAATAATTATAACTATAGCTTTATATTTTATATAATTATTAAAGCTTTAATATTAATTAATTAAAGCTAGATTTTTAACTTTAGTACAGCCTATTATTTTATAGGTAATTACTTACTATTTTTTATACTTTATAAATACAGGCTATATAATAAAGCCTATACTTATAAAATTATTAATATAAGTAATATTATTATTTATAGTATTAAAAATACTTGTATTTACTTATAATAAGTTAATAAAAGTTTTATTAAATATTTTTTTAAAGCATACTTTAATTTAAACCTAAATTTTAACTTTTTATTAACAACCCAAGCGCAAGAAAAAATAGGAATTTAGTAAAGTTTTAAAAACCTTTTTATTTATAATATAAAAATTAATATTATTACTAAATTAATATATATTAAATACAAAGTTCCTATTATTAATATAGTTTTTTTAAATATATTTATAAATAAAATATTTGCTAAAGCACCGGTATTTAGTAAGAATAAGTTAAAAATTATTACTAAAGTTATTTATAAAAATATTATAAAAATATATTATTATTTAGGCTACTGCGGAGTTCCTAAACTATATAATATAATTAATAAAAAAATATTTTAAAGTTTATTTATAATATTTATTATATAATAAATATTAAGTATAAAGTTTTATAAAAAATAATAATAATAAAATAACTTAAATTATAATAATCTTATAGTAATTTAGTATATAAATTTTTAAATAATTTTTTTTAGTAGGCTTTAGTAAGTTTAAATACTACCTAGTTATAGTAAATAGCGCAACTACTTTTATTATATAGGTATTACTTAAAAATAAACCTAAGTGTCGAACCCAACGGGGCAATATAACAAGATAGTAGTAAGTTAATTCCTTGGTGGCTATCTTAAATATATAGTAACTTAGCTATAACTAAGCAGGTAGAAAAAATAACATGTAAATATATAAAAATAAAATATAATAAATCCTTTATTAAAAAAAAATAGTATTATTTTTAGTACTTTAATTTTTTTAATTTTTTTACTTAATTTTATTTAATATAAAGCCTAGGTTACTTATATAGCTTTTATAAATAAAAATATTATTTATAATATTATTTATAAACTATAAAAAATAATAATTAAAGTTAGGATTTTTTTACTATATATATTAAGTATTTAAATTAATAATTAATTTTAGGTACTGCATAAACTATTTGTATAAATACTTTAATATAAAATACTTAAAAATATTAAAATTATTTAAAAATATTATTTAAAAGTGGGATTTTATACCATGCTTGCTATATTTTTTATTAAAAAATTTAATTATTTTAATAGCCTTTATTTAGGCTTTAATATTATTTACTAGGTTTTTAAACTTTTTTTATATAACTATGTCTATAATAATTAATATTTTTATTATATTAAAAATAATTTTATTAATAGTTATAATAAATTTATTAAAGCCTAGGGTAGTAACTTTTTTTATAAATATATTTTTAGGCTATTAAGTAAGCAGGTTTTTATAAAGTTTAATAATTAACTTAAATTTTTAAAGCTTTTTAGCTTATATTTATTTTTAGTTAATTAATTTAAAAATAGCAAGAAAAAATAGGTATTTTTTACTATATTTTAAATAAGTATTATTAGCTAGGTCTTAAAACTTTTTATAACAAGCCTTATTATTAAATTATATAAAACTAGAATATTACTTAATATTTTTTTTAAAATAAGTATTTAATTATTACTAGTTATAATATATTAAATAATATTCTTTTTTTTAGCTAGGGTATAATAGGCTTTAAAATATAATTTTTATTAACTTAAAAATTAATTTTTATTAATTTATATATAGGCAGGGTGTAATTACTAAAAATACCTATTAAAATCTTTATAATTTTATTAATATTTAGCATGCTAAAAATAGGCCTAACTAAAGCTAAATTAATTAATATTTTTATGTTTTTATTAATAAATACATAGTAATGTAAATAAATAAATATAAAAAATTATTTAAATTATAAAATATTATTTAGCCGGTTGATTAATTGATTAATTAATTAATTAATTAATAAGTTACCCTATTCTAGCCCCTAAGCAAGGCCCTACCGGGGGGTTTTAGCAGCTAACTAGTTATTAAATATATAAAATTCCCGGGGGCCTTTAAGCCTAATTATTTTTAAAGCTTATTATTTTTTAGGGGTGCATTTTTAGGGCTTATAAAATATTTAAGTTTTATATAAAAATTTAAACTAGCTTTAAACTAGCTTTTAACTAGCTTTTTATTATTTAATAACTTAATAACTTATACTAAAAAAATAATTATATAATATACTTAAATATTACTAGGTTAGTATACTCCCGGGGGTTATTATTTTTAAGTTTTAATAACTTTAAAAATAAAAAGTTAGGCTTCCCAGGGGCCGTAAGAATAAAATATAATATAAAAAAATAAAACTTAAATAAAAAATATAATAGCTTATAATATTTTATTATTTTTTTTATATTATTTAGGCACCTTTTTAGGCTTTTTTTATTTTAAACTTTATTATTATTAAAAAAAGGCTAACACAGGGGCTAACTATTAAAAAAAGGTTATTAAAATTATTAAATTATAGGGTTTATTTAGGGGGCTATTTAAAAAATTATTTAGGGTTATTAAACTAAAAGTTAGCTATTTTAAGGCGTGCCCAGGGCAGGAAATTTTTTAACATACTTAAAAATTTAAAAAATATTAGTTATTTAGGCTTAAATATATTTAGCTTAGGACTAAATTTAAGGTTTTTTTAAGGGGTAACTTTATTAATTAAAAATATAAAATATTTTAAAATAATAAAAAACTAAGTGGCCTTTTAGGTATTTTTAAATAAGTTAAAAAAATTTTAAGGCTTAGGGGTGGCCCTTTTTAAAATTAGTGTTATAAAATAGCATGCTTAAGGTAAGTATAAAAAATATAATTTATTATTTTAAAAATATTATAATATTATAAATATTAATTAAATTTAGCATGGTTAATTTAATAAAGGTATATTTTAAGGCTTAACTTACTAGTATAAATTTAAAATAAAATATTATATTTAATAAGTATTAGGCCTAGGTATAACTTAAATAAAAATTTTTTTAAAAATATTTAAAGCTTTTAAAGGGTTATTTTAATAATAAATTACTTTTAGGCCTTTTGCTATTACTATTTAGTATTATTTTTTAAATATTAGTTTATAGTAAATTAAAAAAGGTAAAAAAAATATTACTAAATAATAATACTAGGGGGCCTTAAATACCCCTAAAATATTATTTAATAACTTATTTAATAATATTATTAATATACTTATTTTTTAAAATATTTATATACACGGGGATTTAGTAAAACCTAGTATTTTATTTTTATTAATAATAGTTTTTAAATAAGGTAATAATTTTTTTAATAAAATATTACCTTAAAGCCTAGTATAACTAGGTAATAATTTTTAAAACTTTTTAGTTATTAGTATAAATTTTAATTATTTTATAAAAGTAGGGATTATCCCGGGTAAATTAAAATATTAATATAATTTTTATAAGCTTTACCACAGGGACTATATTAATATTTTTAATACTTATATATATTAAGGCTTTATACCTAGGCTTTAAAAATACCGCGGCTATTTTAACTTGCTTATTAATATTTAATTTATTAATATAAATTTTTAGGATATTAATATATATTAAATAATAAATTTTATAAGTAATAATAGCAAGGTTTTTATAAGCTTTAATAATAACTAGGGGTGGTTTTTATTATAAAAAAGTTATAAATAGCTATTTTATTTTATTTTTTTTTAATATTAATACTAGTTTAAAGCACTAGTTTTTTTTTAACTATTTTTAATAAGAATCTTAGGCTTTAGTAAAATATTTTTTAAATAATAATTTTAGTATATCCCGGGAGAAAAGTAACCCTAGTAAAAATATTAAATTAAGTAAGTTATAATATTATTAATATTAGTATTAAGTATAGTTTAGTATTAATAATAATAATACTAATAATATAAAAATAGCCTAGTATTAAATACCCTGTGGTATATTAAATAATAATAAGCTTTTATATTTAAGTATTATAAAAGGCTAACTATCCCTAAGTATAAAAGGCGTGCTAAATAAAAATAATATAAATAATAATTAAGGTAATATAAGCATAATAAATTAAGTATTTATTATTAAAAAAAAGCCCCTAATAAAAGCTTTTTAAAGTTAAAAAAGCTTAAAAACCGCGGGTGTAGTAATAATTAATATAATTAAAATAAGGGCTAAATATAAGGTACTAGTTTAGGTATATACCTAATAATTTAATAATATTTATAAATAAAATTAATATATTACTTAGGGCTAGTAAAAGCCCTAGGCCTAAATATTTTTAATATTAAAAAGTTACCTAGTAGCTAAAAAAAATTATAAAAATAAAAAAAAATAAATTTTTTAAGGGTAAATACTAAGGCATGGGTAGTTACTTACTAATAATACCTAGTATTAAAAATAGTTATTAAGGCTTAATAATTAATATTTACTAAATTATTAATAATAATAACTATAATATTATTAATATAGCCTAGCTAGGTAATAATTATAATACCTAAAAAATTTAAAAATACCTTTAATTTTAAAAATATAAATAGGCTGGGTAGCACGGTACTAGGCTTAAAAAGCTTATATAAAAAGGTATTTAAGGTATTATTAATATTAAATATAAAGGTTATTAAAAATATTAATAAGTAAAGTATTAGTGCCAGGAAAAATAATAGTAATAAAATAAGAATATTAAAAAATAGGTATTAAAGTATCCTATTTAAAAAAATTAAGTTACTAATAAAAAAGTACTAGGGCGTGCTATTTAGGGGTAATAGGCATGTATTAATAAGCTTTTTTTTATTAAGTTAATATTATAAAAAAAGTAAAAAATTAATAAAAAAAAGCCCTAAAAATACTTATAATAATAAAAGCTTTAGGTTATTTAAAGCTTAAAAACGCTAGTATAATATACTAGTTTTTTAAAAAGTTTTTTAACTAGTAAACTATTTTTTTAGGCACTTATTATTTATATAAGTTATAAAAAAAGGCAGGCATAAAAATATTATTAAAAATACTAAAAATATTAAAAAATAGGGTATTAATAGCCTTACCCTTTTTTTATACTATAATAATAATTTTTAATATAAAATATAAGGCTATTTTAGTACCCTAACCTTTTTAGCCTTTATAATAATATTTAAAAAAAAGTTTATAATATTTAATTAAGTAACTAAGCTAAAAGGTAAAAACTTTTTTAAAAACCTTACCTAGCATGTTAAAAAGGGTAATAAAATAATATAATTTAGGCTTTATATAATTATTTTTACCAGGCTTGTAAAATACTATTATTTAAAATTTATAAAAATATTAAAAGTAATAGTTAAGTTAAATATAATTATTATAAATAATAACTAGTTAAGGTGCTAATTAATTTACTAGTACTTAAAAAGCTTGGTTAATAATAATATTAGGGCCTAGGGCTTTATTTACCCCCGGGCGTTAAATCTTTTTAAGAACCTCCGGGAGAGAGATCCCCGGGACCTCTAGCTGCTTGGGGTAGGCAAAGCCCATAGTGTTAGTAAGGTCGGCGTTTGGCGGTGGCGGGAAGAACGTTTATTTAGCCGGTTACAAAAGTATTTATTATAATTTAAATTAATATTTTAACTTAGTATATATGTTTTTTTAAATTAGTTTTAATAATAAGCTTTTTTTAAAAAAATTTAATTTATGCAGCGGGCTTGTTACCTAAAATATTTTTATAATTACTTTTTTTAGCTTAATTTAGCTAAAATAAATTATTAGCATTGCCCTTTAACTAGGTAATAATATTATTATTATTTATTATTTTAAGTTACTTAATATAGGCCTTAAAATAATTTATAATCTTTTTTTAATTTATAATAAAAAGGGCTTTATTATTTTTAAAAAACTTAATTTATTATTTAAGTTTATAAATTATTTTTTAAGTTTTTTTTTTTATTTAAGGTATTATTTAAATTAAATAAACCAGCCGTGGAGCTTTTGTTAGTTATAATAAAATTAATTATAAAAATTAGGCTAGAATAAATATAAAAAAAAATAAAAAAATAAAGAAAGTTTTTAAAAAAAATATATAGCTTAAAGTAAGGTAAAATAAAGTAAGGCCTAAAATAAAAAAAAATAGATTTAAAAAAAAGTAAGATAAAAATAAATTTAAAAAGGGAAAAGTTCTTTAAGAAAAATATGAAGTAATATAGGTTTAAAAAAAAGTTATAAAAAAAAAGGTAAAGTAAAAAAAAAAGTTTTACAAGAGCTATATTATTAAGTACAGGGCAGGGAACTTAACTATAGGACAGGAAATATTAAAATTTTAATAAAATAAATATAAAATATAAAGAATACCCCTAAAAATAAAAAATTAAAAAATAGTAAGTAAAAAAAATAAAAAAACTTAAAAGTTTTTGCTACTAGAATTATTTTAAATATTATTAATAATATTATTTTAAGCCTTAAAATTATTAATAAGGTTTTTAGCACTAGCTAAATTTTAAAATAATTTTTATTAATTATTTTTAGGGCTATAACCTTTTTATTTTACTAAATATTAAAGTATTAGGGTACTATACCTGCTATATTAAATTATATATTTTATAAAAAAAATTTTAACTTTTTATTAATTAATATTATTAAAAAACTAATTATTTTTCACGGCGGGAGGTTTATAGTATTATTTATTATAAAAATTAGGTTTTAGTAATACTAGTTTAAGTTAGGTAATTAATATAATAAAATAAATTTTTTAAATAAATAAAAAATTTATTAAATATAATAAATAATTATCTTACTTTAGGACTTTAAAAGGACCGGTATATTATTAAAAAAATTTAATTAAATATTTTTAAAAATATATAACTAAAATATTATATTTTTTTATAAAGTTATAAGTAAGTAAAATTATTTTTTTAAAGTTATATTAAATTATACTTTTTATTATAAGCTAATTTTATAATTATTAAGGCGTAGTTTAAAGCTTTTTTTATATTAATTTATATAATAAAATCTTATATTTATATATACTTTAAAAGGTTTTATAGCCTTTAAAATTTTAAGTTAAAAAGTAACTTTTATAGTGTTTTATTTATTATACTACTTATAAAATTATTAATAGTTATAATAATTATAAAAAGTATTTTAAGTTATATAAAGTTTAAATATTATATTATATTATAATATAATATAATCTTAATTATTTAAATATTTTTTTTAGTCTGGCTATTAGTCTAGGGGTAAAAAGTAATTAAATATAATTAATATATAGTTATAGCTTTTAATATACCTTTTTAAAAAGTACTTAAAAATTAGGCATTTTTATTAAAAATAAAGATTTTTAGTATTAACTAGTTATAACTTTAAAAATAATTAATTAATTTTATATCTTATTTATAGGCTTTCCAGGTAAAAATTTTTAGTATTAAGTTAAATTTTTTAAAGTATTTATTATAAATAATAAAAATTTAATTAAAATTTTTTAGTGTTAGTAATAGGTAAATAATAAAATTAATAATTATAATATAAAAAAAAATAAATAAAAAAGTAATTAGTTATAAGTTTTTATATAAGTAATGTCGGAGCGGAGGTCTGGCAGGCCGGAAAAGCCGCCAGAAGCCTCTAGCCTAAATTAGCTTTGTTTCCCGCGCTTATTTTAAAAAGGCTAGTATTATTATATATTACTTTTTTTATTAAAAATTTTATATATAAATTATTTTTTAGCTAGATTTACTTATTATTTTATAATATTATTATTTATCTTATAATATTTTTATTTTATTTTTATAAGTAACTTTTTTAACTTATTTAATAAGTTATAAACCCCTAATTTTCTTAAAATTTTATTTATAAATATTACTTATTATTATTTATTTTATATTTAAAAATTTATATATAATTAATTAAAATAGTAACACCGGAAGCCCTGGAATTTAACTAATTAATTTTAATTAATATTTATAAATAACTTTATTTTTAATATATTAAAAGGCTTTATAACACTTAATATAACTCCTATACTTATTATAAAAATAATATTTACTTTTATTATTATAATAAATTAAGTAATAAATTTACTAGAAAAAGCCTTTATACTTAACATGGTAAATAAAAAATTAAAAGGTAAAAAAATTATAATATATAAACTTAATTAATAGGCCTAAAACTAGACTTATATAATTTTAAGGCACTTATTAAAAAAATATATCACGCCTAATATTAATATTAATATTATATTAAAAATAAGTAATTATATTAAAAAAGGTTTAAATATAACTTGCAAAAAGTTTAATAAATAATATTATATAAATAATATAAGTAAATTTAAAAAAGGCGTTATATATAAATAAGCTTTATGCTAAAATTAACTAGGTTTTTAATAAAAATAAATATATAATAGCTTATATAATTTAAAAAAGGCTATTATTATTAACTAGGTTAGCTATAATATAATTTAAAAGTTTATTAAAGTGCTTTATAAAAAGTGTAAATTTAATAATAAATTTAATATAATTATTATTTTATATTAATAATTTTTTTTACTTTTAAAAGAACTGTGGGTAAAAATACTTTTATATTATAAAATAAAGTATATTTTAACACCCGCGAGCGCTATTAAAAAAAAAATTATAGTATAATTTTAAAAGGTTTATTATAAAGTTTTAAATAGGGCAAAGGTCTAGACTTTTATTTATATAGTAGTACTAAAGAATAATAATAATAATAGTAATAAAAATAAAAATAAGGACAAGAATAGTTTTAATTTTAAAAATAAAAAATAAAATGTACCTTGTTATTATTATTATTATGGTGTTGCAACTGCGCAGTATTATAATAATATAATCTAGTGGCCTAAGGCCGCCAGGCGGAGGAACTTTAGTACTAAACTAGCCGCGTGCTAAGGTAGCGGCTAGTTATATAATATATAAAATATTAAGTTTAACTTTAAATTTTAACTTAAAAAAAATTAGTAATTAGTTTTTATTATAAATATATAACACCTTTTTTATTATAATAATTTATATATTTTTAAGCTTATTATAATATATAAATATAACTTATAGTTTTAATTACTTTTTTTTTAAAAAAAAACTTATTTTATATTATAACTAGGTAATAAACTTAATCCCAGGGGCTAGTAAATAATACTTTAAAAAAGTAATTATAAACCCTAACTTAATAATTAATTAATATACCTAAAAAAAAAATTATAAATTTTTAATTAAAAAATCTTAAAAACGCCCCTATTACTAAATTTTAAATTATATAAAAAATATTAAAATATAAAGCGCCCGCCTAGGGGCAAGAAAATAAAAATAATAAAAAAATTACTAAAAAATTATAGGTAATACTAAAAGTAATTTTAGTAAAAAAAAAAATTATAAAAGTAAAAATATTATAAAAAAAAAAGAAAAATACTAATAAATTTACACTTAAATTAAAAAGGCATGCTAATAAATTATAAGGGCTAAAGCTAACTAATAAATATATAATATACTTATTTAATTTATTAAGTAATTAATAATCCCGCGCTAAATAGACTTTAATAACCTTGTAATTTTAAAAAAAATTACTAAAAAAAATTATAATAATAATAATATAATTTAAAAAAAACTTTTTAAAAAAATTATTATTTATAAAATTATACTAGGCAAATAATATTAAAAAATTTAATAATTAAAAGTTAAATATAAAAATATACTTTAAAACCTTTTTAACTTACTACCTAAATAATAGCTATAAAATATTTTAATTTATTAAAGTTTTAGTAAAAAACTGTAAATAAAAATAATTTAATATTTATAAAGTAAAAACTATATTTATTTAAAAAAAAATTTTAATATATTAATTAAAATAATTAATAATAAAATAATACTGGTTAATAATTTACTAATTAAGTAGGGTAATATAAAGTAATAACTATAATAAATTATTAGGTAATTTATATAGTTATTAAATTAAATTAAAAAATACTTATTTTATAAGTATAAAAATAATTAATATTAAAAATACCTATACTAAAAGATCCTAAAAAATATATAAAAATAATTTTTTATTTATAAATACTAGGAACTAAAGCATTATAATAATTATATATTATACTTAATAAGTATTAAAAATAACATGCTTAAGCAAAAAAAAATAATTATAAAAAAAAAAAAGTTTTTTAACTAAATTTATATAAGGCTATTAATAATTAAAATTAAGGTGCTTTTTATTACTAAAAAAAGTATAAAAGTAAACACTAATATAAAATAACCTAATAATTTAAATAATTTTTTATTTATAAAAAAGCTATACCTAGGTAAATACCTAAATTATAGCCATGCTAAATATTTTAAGTAATATTATTAGTTACTAAATAAAAATTAAAAAAAAGCGCCTTTATAATAGTAATTTTTAAGTAAATTTAATAATATAAAAAATATAAAACTTTAAAGCTTTACGCGGTGCAAGCTTTAAAAATTTATATAAAATAAAAAAATATATTATAAGCCTAGGTAATCTAGGTAAAAATAAAAAAAAATAAAAAATAATAATATATAAGGGTTTTTATTAATTTTAAAATAAAAGTAAATTTTATAAACTAATACTAGGCAAAGTCCTACTTAATATAAAGTAAAAAATTAATTTATAAAGTACGCGTAGTTAATAGCTATATAATAATATTTTATAAAAAATATATATTTATAGTTTATGCTAAAAATTTTACATGTAATATATAGTATTATTATTAAAACTTTAAAGTTATTAATATTAATAATTATAATATAATTTTAGGATTTTTATAGCTACTAGCTGTAATACCTATTTTAAATTAATAAACTAGTAATTAAATATATAGTTAAAAAGTAAAGTATAATTTTAAATACTTGTAATATATAATAATAATATAAAAATATATTATAAAAATTATTATAAAAGTTAAAGTATTTTTAATATAAATTTTTAAGTAAGGAAACTATATTATAATATATTTTAATAGGGTAAAGGTTAAAAAAATTTTATTACTTAAATAATATTATAAATATATAAATATATTTTTTAAAATAAAAGTTTTCGGAGTTACGGATGCCTCAGGCAGAAATTGGTTATGTAAGATTGGGATAAGAATTAAGGGGTATATAAATATAAGATTTCTTAAAATTTAAGATAAATAAGAATATAAGAGTTTAATGGCTAGATATAAAAAAATTTAAGCTATATTTATCCCTTTTTTTTTATATTTTATTTTTTAATTAGGTCGTGAGATCCGGCCAAAGTTAGAGGTTAATTTTTTTTTTATTTTTAAAGGTTAGTTAAAATTATTTAACTAAGTTTACCGCGAAGATCTAAAAAATCTTTACCTTTTATTTAATATACCCCCTAGTGCTTAAAAAAATAAAAACACTAATATTAGGTGTTAAAAATAGCTTTAATTTTAATAAAGCTAAGTTAGTAAATAAATGTTTTATAGCACGGGCTACTAAGAAGTTTAGTAAAACTATTTATTAGTTAATTTTTTATTTTTATTTAGTTAACTTTAATTTTTTTATTTTAATATTTCTTACAAAGCTAGTAATAGTAAATATTAACATGTTAAAGTTATATAATAAATATAGGGTTGTTTAAGTTAAGTAATTATATAATTTAGGTATTATTATAAAAAAGGTGTAATTTAATCTTTAAATTAAACTTTATGGTATTAAAAAGTTTTCTTTATTATATAAGGTTTTTTACTTTTTTAGTAATAGCAAGTAATTTAGCTTTAATAATAAAGGTAGTAACTATTTTTTACTTATAAGTATTTTAGTTAATTAAACCTTTAAATAGCTTTATAAGCTATTTATTAAAGCTATGTTAATTTAAATTATTACTAAAGAAAGTATTAAATACCATGGTAATAATTTTTTTAATATTAATTAAGTATTTAATTTTTAGGTCCTTTATAATAATAAGATACTAAATAATATACTTAGCTACCTTAATATAAGTTTTAATAAGCTATATTATATACTAAGCAAGCTTACTAGCTGCTTTAAAGGTGTTAAGACGTGTTATTATAATAAAATAAAAAAATAAGCTAATAAGTTATTAATATAAAAGAATATCTTATTTTATAAGTATATAATTTAAAGGCGCAGGTGTTAGTTTTTTAATAAGTAAAGGTATTTTTAGTATTTTACTTAGTACTATAAGGTTATATTTAACCTGCAAATTATTAATATAAAAATTTTAAAGTAATTAAATTTTTTAATTATAATAATTATAAATAATTTTAATTTAGAAACTACTTTACTTTGCCAAGATTTTATAATTTATATATATACTTTATATATTTAATAAAGTTAGTGGCCTTTTTTTTAGCTTTAGCTAATTTCTTGCTTATAACAAGTATATTATTAATAAAAAAAATAATTATAAAATACTTTATAATAAAAAGGCAAGGCTTTTTTGGCACTAGCTTAAAGCTATATTTAAAAAGTATTAAAAATATTTTTTTTATTAAATACATGGTAATTATCTAAGGCTATATAGGGGTTAATTTAATTTAAATACTTTGCTTTTAACACGCTAAGGGCCTAGTGGTATTTTAATATATATTTTTTTATTTATAAAGCTTTAAATAAAGGCGTTAATAATATTTAATTAAATAATATTAAGGTTAAAATAAGTAATAAGTGCTATTATAAGTTAAAATAATTAGGTAGTAAGAGTTACTACTATAGTATTATTATAATTAATAAGTTAAAGATTTTTTTAGCGTAAAGGCGCGCTTTAAATTTGTTTAAATAGCTAGTAATATTAAATTTATATTTAAATACTTATATAAGTAGTATAATAATCTTGCCTTTTAATATAAACATAATTTTAAAGGTATAAAGCTTTTTAAAAGTACTAAATTTAATTTTAATAGCTTTTATAAATTAGTTTTTATATAAATACTTTATAAGTTTTGCCTAATTTTTTAGTTTTTTTTAAAGTTAATTTTAGTAAATAACTTTGCCTGGTGCTTCTTGCAATAATCCAGGAGGCTTAAAAATTATTAAGTAAAAAAAATATAATATTTAGTAAAGTCTTTTACTAGCTAGTAAAGGAGTTTAGTATAAAAAACTTTAAAAAAAAACCTTTATCTTAGGTAGTTTTTATTTATAAAATTTTTTAAATCTTGCTTTTAGTACAGGCGGTTATATTAAGCCTTTTTATTTAATTTAACCTATATAGTTAAAAGTCTGGGATTAGGATCTTACTCCCCTTTTTTTATATTAATTTTATATAGTTTTAGGTTGGATTTTTTAGGGGAAAATAGTGTTAGTATTTTTTTTTATTATTATTTTTATTTATATTATTTTTTAGTTATAAAAGCCCTTTAGTACTATTATTTTTAAAGTTAAAAATCTTCTTATTTTTCTTGCTTTTTACTACCTAGTTAGGTGTTATTAAAATAGTTTTATAATTATTATAGGTTTAAGAGCTTTAATTAATTATAATACTTGCTAAGCTTAGGCTAGCGGCAGGAATAAGTAAAATTATAAAATTTTTATTATTATATAATATTAAATTACTAGGTAAGTTAAAAATAGCTTTATTTTAAGTATTAATTTTAGCGTAAGGTTTATTATTTTTAACCTTTTTATTTTTACCTATTTTTATATTATTAGGCTTGGGAGTAGGCTTATTTTAATTATTAAGTTTAAAAAAATTATTTTTAAAGCTAATAAAAAATAGTATATTAACTAGTTTTTTTTTTTTATTAATATATGCTGGAATAGCGTATCTTAAACTAGTTATATAAATTAGGTTATTTTTATTATAAATTTTTACCTTGTTAAATACTATATTTTTTATTTAAATAATTAAATATTATATGGCTTTAGCGCGAGGGTTCCAAATTCTTTAAATATTATAGGCTTTTTTATATTTATAAAGATATTTAATAGCCACTTTTAGCTTTATTTTATAAAAGTTAGGGATTTTTAGCTGCTAGTAAGCAAGTAATCTAAACTTAAAAATATTAGTTATATTTACTAGGCAAGTATTACCTATTAGCACTTAAAACTTTTAAAATGGTATAAATTATTTATTTTTTTTATTTTTTATAAGCATGTAATTTAATATATAAATAAACACTTTTATAACTTTAAATATAAAATTTTAGGGTATATTAGTAGCTAATAAAAGTGTTTTAGCTTTTTATATAATAATTTTTTTTAATTACTTACTTGCATTATTTTATTTAAGTATATTAAAAATAATAATTTTAAAGGCTAAACCCTATTATTTTTTAATAAATTTAAAGTTGTTTAAGAGCTATAATATTTTATTATTTATATAAAAAAACTAAATATAAAAGCTAAATTACTTAAAAATATAGGTATTAAGTAATTAAATAACGCGCTGGTAATTATTTTTTTTTAGTATATAATATTATTTACCTTATCCAAGTAATATTATTTAAAAAATAAAAGGTGTATTTTATATTATTTTAAAATGCTTTAAAAGTAAAAATATTAAAATAAATCCTTTTAAAGGGTCGGGTTACTTTAATTAATTTAATTTATAATATTTATTTAAGAAATTATAAGAGTTTGCACGGCACGCAAAGTAGTTTTTTTTTTACTTTTTATTAAAAAGCTAAGGCGCTGGATTAATTTATATACTAGTTATAAATATTAAAAGTTTAAATACTATATTAGTATTAAGGTGGCCCATACGCTTATACTAAATTTTTAGGCTTTTTAATAATATTTTTAAAATTATAAAGTATTAAATTTTTATTTTTATTATAATATAAAAGGCCTTAATCTTTTTATTATTATTAATATTAAATTTTTTATAGTAAATTATATATAATCCATAATATTATTTAAGTACGCAAAAGTTTATTTTTTTTAAGTTTTTAAAAGTTTTTTTATAACTGCTAAAATATAAATTTACTAACACAGCTTTATTAAGGGACATAATAGTGGTATAAAAGCTAAAAATATAAGCATAATTTTTAAGCTTTAAAAGCCTTTTTAAGTTATTTAATCCCTTATAAAAAACACAAAGTATACCAAACTTTTTAATCTTATTAATAATATTATTAATAAAAATAATATTATTTTTAAAGGCGTCGCGGATGTTAATTATTTTAGTAAGGTTATTAATAATATATATAAAAAATCTAAAATTAATAATAATACTTTTATATAGGCTATATTATAAGCTATTAAATAATAAATAGGTAATTATTATTATAACTTTCTTTAGGTCTTTAAAGTTATTTTTTTTAGCCTTAATTTTAAATATTATAGTGTTAAATCTAGATTTTTTAAAGGTGCTTAATACTTTCTTTTTAATAATTAAATCCCGTATATTTTTCTTTACTTTTTACAAAGTTTTTTTTAAGGCTCCCAATTTTTTAAAGCTTTTTTAGCGTTAAAATACTAGCAGGAAGTAATAAAATATAAGTAGTTATATATTAAGTATATTAGCTTTAATTTATTATTTTTATTTTTACTATTTTTTTTAAATTTCTTGTTATTTTTAGTGTTTTTATTTTTTTTATTTACCAAGTTATTTTCTTCGAGCGTGGTAAAGGTGCCATTTATTAATTATTATTTAAATTTATTATATATAGTATGGACGGCCCAGAGCATATAAAATACTTTAAACTTTTTAATAGTATTAGTAAAGTTCTTTTTTTTTAAAGAAAATAGCCATGTAAAGCCTTTAACTAAACTTTTTATTAATAATTATAATAGCGTATATAAAGTCTTGGAGCGCGTTAGTATCTTAATTATTAGTAAAGATATTAAACTTTCTGGCTTTAGTAAATATACTAATCCAGCGGTTGCACTAATTATTAATTTACTTTAAAAAGGCCTTAGTAAATGGCTGCCTCTTTTTATTTTACCTTAATTTTTATTTAGCGGGCAATATTAGATTATATATAGTACTTTATAAGAAGTTAAAGCATTACATGTAAATATTCTTAGTTATATAGGAGTTACTAATAAAAGCTAGATATAATTAAGATTATATAAGCTATTATTATACCTAGCGGAGCTTTATATTTCTTTTTTTAAATAAGATATTTTTTATAGTAATATAAAATCTATCTTGTTTATTAGCTATTAAATAACTTATTTAAAGTTTACCTTTTTTAAAAATATTAAAGTAGTAATTTTTAAGAATTAGCCTTGGGCTAATAAAAATAGGTAATAGGTTTTTATTATTAATTAAAAAATTAATATAATTTTATATTATAAGGCCTATAATTATTAATTTAGTAATTTAATACCATGGGCGCCATGTATTAGGGCTATTTAAGGTTATAATATTAAACCAGGCGTTTATAAGTAAAAATTAAAGGTTTTTTATAATATATTATATAGCAAACGTGGAGAACTCTAGGAGTTTAAATTTAGGTAATAAATAACTTTAAAAATAACTATATAAATAATATTTAAAAAAGTAAAGTATAAGCCGGGCTTATAACTTTTAGAGTTATAAATACCTTAAGCAAAAATTAGTTATATAAAATTAGGATAAAAATTAAGGGGTAAATAAAATATAAGATTTCTTAAAATTTAAGATAAATAAGAATATAAAAGTTTAATAACTAAATATAAAAAAATTTAAGCTATATTTTTTTTTTTTTTTTTTTTTATTTCTTAATTAAGTCGTAAAATCTAGCTAAAGTTAGAGGTTAATTCTTTTCCTATCTTTGGAGGTTAGTTAAAGTCATCTAACTAAGTTTACCGCGGAGATCCAAGGGATCTCCACCTCTTGTCCAACAAAAGTAAATATTTTTATATTTTATTAATTTTATAATTATATAATTAAGTTATAACCTAATACTAAGCCTTTAAGTAAATATATTTACTTATTATTTTTAAAAAAGCTTAAGGTTTTATATAAATATATTAAAAAAAATTTTAAAAAAAATTAAATATAYTTATTAAAAAGCCCTGCGGGAGCTTTAATATTATTTATATTAAAAAAAAATAATAACTTATATTTTTATATAAATTATTAAGACCTAAATATTATTATAATTAAAAATATATACTTATTATTACTACTTAATATAACCCTTAATTATTTAAAAATAAAAAAAAAATTTATGTAGCTAGATTTACAAGACATATATTATAAACTTTAAATTTATAAAAAAAATAAGTAAAAAATAATATTTAAAATATAATTTAAACTTTATAAATACTAAGTTATATTATTTAAATTAATAAATATATTAATAATATTTTAATTTTATATAAACCATGCCCTAGCTAGGATAATTAATATAATTTATATTACTTATTTAAATAATATTATTATTATTTTAAAAAATAAAAAAAAATATAAATAACATGTGTAAATAGTTTTTAAAAAATTATATAATTTTAAGCTATATATAAAAGTTAGTAAATACTTATTTTATATTAAAAAAATTAACTTTTTAGGCTTTATTATAACTATTAATAAAATTAAAATAAAATTAAAAAAAGTTTAGACTATTATAAAGTAACTAATACTAAAAAATATAAAAAAAATAGTATTTTTTTAGGATTTTATAGCTTTTATTAAAAATTTATTAAAAATTATAGCTAAGTCGTGGTAGCACTATTTAACCTTATAAAACTTAATATAATTATAAAATATTTATTAAAAAAAAAGCTTTAAAAGCATTTAATATATTATACCTTAAATTTATAAAATAACTATTATTATAATACTTTAACTTAAAATTATATATATAGTTATAAACTAATACCTTAAGGTATGTTATTACTAAAATATTATTTTAATTAATAAAAAATATATAATAATATTTAATTATTTTTTAGTTTTATAAATTAAAAAATATAAAAACCTAGTATAAAACCTATAACTTTAAAATATTTATAATTATAAAATATTTTTAAGTTTAAAAACACTACCTTAAAAATAATAAATTTCTTATTAAGGTGCTTATAAATTATAATAATTTATAATAATTTATAATAATTAAGGACTTAATATAAAAATAAGTATAATAAATTAAAAAACTTATAATTTTTAACTTTATTATTAAACACTACCCAGGGGTAAAAACCTAGTAAATACTTTAAGTAAAAAAGTAAATTATATTTTTTTTTAAAAAAAAAAAAGTTATAAATAAAATAGTTCTTTATAAATTATAAAAGTAATTAAATAATTAATTATTATTATACTTAAAGTTTAAATTATAACTTAATATATAAGCTATTATAATAAATAAAAACTTATATATAAATAAATTATAGCTAAGTATTATAAAATTACTTTAAGTAACCTAAAAATATAATAAAAAGTTTTAAAAAATAAAAAATAACCTTATAAATTTAAATTATAAAAAAAACTTTAAATATTAAAAAGTAATAAATAATAACTTATTATACTTTAAAAACTAAGTTTACATGCTAAAGTTAATAATACTTTATAAAAAAATTATAAAAGTAAATTATAATAAGCCCTAAAGTAGGTATTAAGGTATTAATATAATTATTATAAATATTTTTAAAGGTACTATTAGCTAAATATAACTAAGTATATTAAAAAATATATTAAAAAGTATAATAATTACTAATAAATTATAATTTATAAATATAAATTATATAAATTATTAAAATTATTAAGCCTATTAAGGGCACTTATAAAATAAATTAATATAAATTTTATTATTAATTTATTACTTATAAAGTATAATAAGCATGTATATAATATTATTTTAGTAGTAATTAAAATATATACTAAATTTATATAATATATTTTATACTTAAAAAATATTAATATAAAATAACTTATAAATACCCTTATAAATAATATTTTTTTACTTTATTAATATATTAAAAAATATAGTTAGTAATTATAAAAGTTTTTTTATTAATATATTTTAGGCTATACTAAGTTACTACTTAGGTGTAAAATAAAAATTATTTATTATATATTATTTATAAATAAATAACTAAATTAAAAGGTAAAACCAAGTTTTTAAATACTACCTTTATACTTATATTAACTAATTCTAAAATAATTAATTATAATAAATTAAAATAATATAATTTATAAATAATAATATATATAAGTAGTTTATAAGTTACACACTTATTAAAGCTTTTATAAATTTAAAAATAATTATATATATTAATATTAAGGGGCCTAACTAAGTATTAAAAATTAAACTTTAAAAAGTTATAAAGTTTAAAAAAATTCACGCGAATTTAAAAAAGTAATTATAAAAGTTAAAAAAAGCCATAATAATTTAATATAATAAAAAGTATAAAAAAATAAGCTTTAAAATTAATAATTATATTATACTTTATATAAAAAATATTAAGTTAGTAAGATTAAATTATAAATTAAGTAAGATATTTATTAGCCTGTTTTTAGTAATTATAAAATAGGGAAAATAGTTTTATAAGCTACTACTTTTATTAAATATATAATAACTATATAATATTTTTTATATTATATTTTTAAAATTTTATTATAATAACTTATTTTAAGCACTAAATATTAGCCTTATACTAGTAAATAATAAAAAAAATACTTTATTAAAAAAAAAATTTTAATATTTATAAATTTAAGGGCAAGGTATAATACCTTATAAAATAATAAAAATAAAATAATATAAAAAATAATATATAAAAACTAAAAGCTTATATAACTAAAATTATAATACTTAAAAATTTTAAAAAAACTTATAAGAATAAATTGCGTAAAGTAAAAAAATACTAAATATAAATATTTATATTTATAACCTACACGCACTTATAAAAAAAATATATTATTTTTATTAATTAATAGCGCCTGCAGGGTTTTTTAATAAAAAAAAATATAAATATAAAATAAAATAAAAAATAATAAAAAACTTAAATAAATAGCTAAGCCGCGCGGCGCGTAATACTTAATATATATAAAATAAAAATTAAGCCTATAAAGGCATTAATACTAATACTTAATATAAAAATAACCTTAATAAAAAATTTTAAAAATATTAAAGCGCAGTAAACCCCGCATTAAAAGTAATAAAAATTTATAAAAAAATTAATAATATAATATAATATAAATTAAAATATATAAATATATACTTAGTAGCTAAAGCCGCACTAGTATAAAAAAAAATTATAGTTATTAAAGTAATATTAAATAAAGGTTTAAAAATTAAAAAAAAATTACTATAATAAATTAATAAACTAAAATATAATAATACTACAGGAAGGGAATTAACTTATATAATAAATTATTATTTTTATTAAAGGGGGTACTAACCTGCAAAGTAAAGTTAAATATAAATATAATAATATTTATAAAATTAGTTATTTATATATTATTAGCCGCGGTAGTTTACTTAATAATTATTTTAAATATTTAATAAGCTACCTTTAAGGTAGCAAGGTTTTTATAAGCTTATAAATTATTAGCTTTTATATATATAATATTAATAGTATTAAAAATATTTTATAGCTAATTATTTATTAAAGTAATATTAATAATTATATACTTTAAAAGCGCCCTTTTTATATTATAATAAAACTAGTACTTTCCACCCCTTAAGTAATTATATATAAAGGCTTTTATTATAATATTTATAATAAATATATTTTTATTATAATACCCCGTGGTAGTAATATATATAATATATTATAAAATATAAAAATTAAATAGTAAAGTTATAAAGCCCGGGGTAATAAAAAAATATTAATAAAAGCTTTATTAATAAGGGTAGTAAAAGTAGTAATAAAAATAATAATAATAATAATAATAATAAAAGCATGTAAATAATAAAATTAAGTTATTTTAATAGCTAGTATATTAATAATTATTAATATATAAGTAAAGGGTAGGAAAATATAATTTTATATATTAAAAATAAAATAAAAAGTAAAGGCTAAAACTAAGGCTTAACTATTATAATAAAAAAATATAAAATAAAATACTATAATAAAATAAATAATTATTAATAATAATATTTAAAGCGTAATATAAAACTATATTAAATATTAAAGTAAAAAAAATATAAAGCAAAGGGCAAGCGTAAAAAACCTTAAAAAAAATAAAATTAAAAAAATATAATATAATAAAGGCTATAATAAAGGTAAATTATATTTAATTTAATTACTAAAAATAGCTTTAAAAACATAAAAATAATAAGAGCTAAATATAAAAAGCTTATTAATTAAATTAAAAAGATAAGTACGCAGTAGGACATAAAAAAAGGTAAATAAAAAGTTAAGGTTCTCCTGTCTCGCACCTTGAATTGCCAGCTCCGCGCCTTTAAGTGTTCTCCTTATTCTCCTGTCTTGTACCTTAAATTACTAGCTTCGCGCCTTTAAGTATTTTTCTTATTTTTTTATTTTACACCTTAAATTACTAGCTCCGCGCCTTTAAATATTTTTTTTATTTTTTTATTTTATACCTTAAATTACTAGCTCCGCGCTTTTAAATATTTTTATTTTTTTTTTATTTTATACCTTAAATTA
>NW_020797895.1:1986509-2017011 GCF_003369625.1 Aspergillus mulundensis | reverse complement strand
TTTATATTTTAAATTATTAGCTCCGCGCCTTTAAGTATTTTTTTTATTTTTTTATTTTATATTTTAAATTACTAGCTCCGCGCCTTTAAGTATTTTTTTTATTTTTTTATTTTATATTTTAAATTATTAGCTCCGCGCCTTTAAGTATTTTTTTTATTTTTTTATTTTATACCTTAAATTACTAGCTCCGCGCCTTTAAATATTTTTTTTATTTTTTTATTTTATACCTTAAATTATTAGTTTTATATTTTAAAAATATCTTAATAAAAGGCGCGCGCACTTTTAAATACCTTTTTTATACTTTTATAATATATTAAACGCGCCCTATGCCTGGCTATAACTATTTTTTTAATATAATTTTTTTTTTAAGCATTCTTGCGGCTATAAAACCTAAAATATACCCTTAATATATTATATAATAAGCCTTTTAGTATTAAAATATAATTAATAATATATTATTATAATAATTATATAATAACCTATTATTAAAAATATAATAATATACTTTTTTTATGCCTTATACCTAGCCCTTAAAGTATTCTTGCGCTTATAAAACTTAAATATAGCCTTATTATATTATATAATAAGTTTTTTAATATTAAAATATATTTTTATAACATGCTATTATAGCTACTATACCATGTTTTATTATTAAATAAAATAATATACTTAAGTAAAATATATTACCCCTAGTTACACCCTAGCCCTACCTATTTTTAATAATAACGCCGTGGTAGTACCACCCTAATAAATTATAATTAAAAATAATACTTTTTATTATAAAATTAAAGCCTTAACTTACTATGGCTATATAACTAGGGGTAGCTTGCTAAAGTATTATTACTTAATTATAATTAATTTTTTATTAAGTTTATTACTATATTTTAAACTTTTTTTTATAATTATTATTTTATAATACTTTAAATTATTATTTAATAGCTAGTATACACCGCGCTTAATATTAATATAATACTTAAGTTTTTTTACTTATTATATAAGTATTATTAAAAGGTTTTTATTTATATATATAAACACCTTAACTATAAGGCCTTAGTAACTTATATATACTAGCTAGTAAAAATAATTAATAATATAATAACTTAAGTTTTTAAAAACAGTTTTATTTTTAACTAAAGCAAGATATAATAAGTTATAATTATATTTAAAATTATATTTTTAAAAATATCCGCCCTGGCACCTTTTTTTTTAATAGCTTTATTAATAATAACCCTAAATATAAGGCTTTAAGGGTGGGCTAAATAAGCTTTTAATATATTAAGTAATATTATTACTATATTTAAAAAGGAATTTAGCCCTAGGCTAACCTAGGATAAAAAATAAATTTATATATATTAAAAAAAAAGCTTTTTATAAGGGTAAATACCTTAAAATAATTTAGTTATTTATTTAAAAAGCTTTTAATAATATACTACTAAAAATTAAGGTAATAGTAGTTTATACTTTTTTTAATAAGAATCTTAATATTTACCTAGCTAGGTTTATAAATTAAAAATACTTAATATATAACTTAAAGTAATAACTCCTAGGGTTAAAAAGTAATATTAAAATATTAATTATTAATACTTAATATATTATTTTTATTTACCGCGTGCCAAGGGCCTAGTTTTTTACTTAAATATTAAAAAGTAAAAAGGCTAAGTAAAACTTTTTAAATACTAATTATATTATAATTTTAGGGCGCGGGTTTTATATATAATATAACTTATAATTAAAAGCTTAATTAAAAAAAAAAGCTTTTTATTTATTACCTTTTATTACTTAAAAAATATTAATTATATAATTAAAGGCTTTATTATACTTAAAAGTAAGCTTTTTTAAGCTAAGTTTTTTTTATAAAAAATTTAGATTACATAGTACTATATATACTTATAATATAAACATGTTTAATATATTTACACCTTTTTTATTTATTATTAATAATATATTAACCTTTATACTTTTAATTAATGCCCTATTTAAAAGCAAAAAAACTAATTTAAGTATATTAATTATTAAAAAAATATAAAGCCTAGTTAAAAAAGTACCTAAATTATATTATATATTAAGTAAAAGCTAATATTATTTATAAAAATAAGTTAAAGTTTTTTCCTGTTCTTAAATAAAAAAGTAAAATAATAATATTTTTAATAATAATATAGCTTGCACACGTGCTATAAGTAATACCTAGTAAAAAAATAATAAGTGTTAAGCCTGCTAAGCATGCTAACCTTAAACTAGGTAAATTATGCTTATAAACTATAATAATATAATATAACTAGGGAACATGCCTAGCTTTTTTAACTTTAAGTATTTTAATATAATATAATTAAAAAACATGCCTAGCCTTTTTAGCCTTAAATACCTTAATAAATATATTTTTTTTATTTTTAAGTATTTTTATTTTTTATATCTCCGCCCTATCGCGAACCTTTATTTTTTTACTAAGTATTAAGCCTTTTATTAAGCCCCTTACTAAGCCCTTTATTAAGCTTTTTACCAAGCCCTTTACTAAGCCTTTTATTATAGTAATTAAACTAGCCCCTAGCGCGCTAAGCCTTTTAGTAAGTAAATATATAAATAATATAGTATTAAAGCCTAGGAGTAAATTAAAAATTAATTTTAATATTAATACTATGCTTCCCCTAGCCCCTTTTTTATTTATTAATTATAGTATAAAATAAATAATACCCGTGGTACTAGCACCACTAATTAAATAAGTATAAAGTTTTTAATTTTCCCGGGCGGAGGTATTATTTTTAAATAAGCTTTTTTAAAAATATATAATTAATATTATACTAATATACTTTAGGCTACTAGGTAAGGCGTACCTATTAAACCTAAAAATATTATACTTATTATAGCTAGCTAAGAGTAAGAATCACGCAAGAAAAATTATTAATAAGTATAAAATCTTAAAATTAAAACCTTTTAGTAATTTTTTTTTAATAATAAATTAAGTTACCTTAACTATAATATCTTAAGCCTAGTATATATAAATAATATACTTACTTTTACTAAGGCCTCCCCTAATAAATATAATTATTAAGTAAAAAATAAAATTTAATATTACTTTATTTAACACGCTAGTAACACTAGGAAAAAAAGACATGCTAGCTTTATATAATTTTAATTTTAAATAACCCTTAGTATTTGCAAGGCCAGGAATTAAGCTTAAGCTAATACCTTAACCCTTTTAGTATTATAATTTAAATATTATATTAATTTAATTATTAAAGGGAGCTAGCATTTTATACCTAAAGCCTAAAAAATATTACTTACCCCTTAAATTATTTTTAAAATACTTTTATAACTAGTATACCTTAGGCTTAAAAAGTTCCTAAAGGTATTACTTTAAAAAGTAATATAAAAATAAAAAGTATTAATTATAATAATAGTATTAATTAATTATAGCTAGGTATTTTTTTTATAATACCTTTTATTTACAAACCTTTTTTTAAGCCTTTTTTAAGCTTTTTTTTAGCCCTTTTCCGCGTGTTTTCCCTTTTTTATTTTTAAGCTAATTATGCTATTTATTTTTTAATATAATATTAAGAACTTACTAGATCTAGCCATGGTACTATTACTTAAAAATTATTAAATTTTTAGGTATATAATACTAGCTATCCAGGAACTATAAGTTAACTTAATATTTAATATAATATATTTATTAAAAAAGGCTAGGGCTTATTTTAATTTAGTTTAGTTTTTAATTTTTTAACTAGTAATTTTTAAAATATGCTTATATATTAAAAAGGGGCTTTACTAGTAGTTAATATACTTAAATACTTTTATTATTTTAATTATTATTAACCTTAATACTAGCTCCTTTATACCTAAAATATATATTTATAATATATATAACCCTTTTAATTAACTTAATTTTAATATTACTAGCTTATATAATACTTTCTTCCTGGTTAATAGCTTATATCCTAATATTAAATATATTATTATTAAGAACTTTAATACCTATAATTTTTTTTAAAGCAAGCCTGGCTACTAGTCTTAATATACTAGCTAGGAACTTTGCTTGTTAATTAAAACCTGCCCTTTTTATATAATTACGCCTAGGGGGCTTATTACCTGCTTATTTTAGCTAAAAGATACCCTAGCTATTTTTATAAATTTTATTAATATTATTAATATTTTTTTTAATATTACCTTAAACTATCCCTTTTTTTTTTTTTCTTCTAGCTACTAGCCTTATTTTACTAGAATAAAAAAATTTAAAGGCCTAGTTTATTAATAATTCCTGCCCTTATTACCTTTTACTTATATAAACTAGGCCCCCTAAAATAACTTTTATTTATTTAAATATTTACACCCTTAATTTAAATAGTAAAGGGGCTATAAAATATATAAATAAAATAATTTTAAAGCCTGCTACGGCACGCCTTACTAATAACTTTATTATTAAGCTTTTAATATTAAAATACCTTAATATTAATAAGCTTAATATTAAACTTAACCCTAGGAAACCCAAGGTGCTAGGCTTTATAATTAATTTATACTTAGTTTTATAGGGCCTTAAAAACCAGGCTTGCTGGATTTAGGTTGCTAGTATTTTAAAAATTTTTAATTACTTTTTTATTAAAGCTAAATTTAATTTTAGCCTTATTATTAACTAGCCATTACCGCAGTAAAACTAAGGGGTAATAAATATTATTAAACTTTATAAATTATTATTTTTTTTACTACTAATATTACTAAACTTACTTATTAATATTAACACTGCCGTGACTGCTATTATTAAAGCCATGCTAAATATTATTAATACTATAGTATTATAATTTTATTTTACTAAAAAATTACACCTGGGGTTTACCCTAGAGTGCTATTAATTATAAAAAATTACTTATTAAGCCCGCTACCTTATTATTAAATATTACTACTAATATTATTATAAAGCCCCCAAGTAAATAATTACTAACTATTATTATAAATTAAAAATTAGTAAAAACCTTATTTACCTTTTATATTACTAAGCTTATTATAAAAAGGTATTCTAGGCTAGTAAAAATTTTTATAAAGTTTAAATATTATTATAATAGGCATGGAATTAATTTTTTTATTAAGCCTACATGCTATTATTATTTTATAAAAATAAAAAAGCTTACACACCCTATAATAAGACTGCCTTTTTTATTAAAATATTCTTCCCGCCACTATTAAATATTAATTTTACTAATATTATAGGCTTTACCTACCCTAAGTAGCTAAAGGTCCTAGGGATTTTCTTTTTAAAGGTTTTTAAAAAAATTTAATACCCGGGGGTAAATAAAGCCCTAAGCCTTAATATTATTATTAACTAAGCCTTTTAAGTGCTAGTAAATTAATTAATATCTTAACTAGTTATTATTTATAATAGCTATATTTAGCTTAATTACTATTTTTAATATTTTTATAAATTTTAAATAATAGTGCTCCGCAAGCCTGGTAAAAATAATTATATAAAGCCTAAATTATACTGCCTTATTACCTTTTTTAATATATTAAATAAGGTTTTTAAAGGGGTCCTTGCCTCTTGGCTTAGCTACCTAGTTAAATATTATAAACTTTTTTTTAAATATTATTATAAAGGCTAAAAGAATTAAGGTATTAAAATAACCTTATATTTTATGCTAAAAATTATTATTATAGCATAAAAAAAAGGTAAGGCTATTAATACCTTATTTTTTAATATTTTTAATATTTTTAATAATATCTCCCACGCCTGCTTTTTTTATAACTTATATAAATAATAAGTGCCTAAGGGAATAGTTTACTAGTTAAAAAGCTTTTTAAAAAACTAGTATATTATATTAATACTCCCGGGCTTTAAGCAGCCTAAAACTTTTATTATTATAAGTATTTTTTAAGGCTTTTTTTTTTACTAATTTTTTACCTTTTTTATAATATTAACTTAATAAAAAAAAAGCTTATTAATACATACCTAGCGCCCCTAAATAACACGCCTTAATATTTTTTTATTAATAACTTAACCTTTTTAAACAAGGCGCCCTAATACCTATTTTTTAATATTTTTATCCTATTATTACTATCCTTTCTAGCGCTAACATTCCACTTATTAATATTTTTAATAACTTTAGTATTTAGTATTAATAATACTTTTAATATTTTTTATATAAGCCTTTTAAGCCTAGCACCGCGTTACCTAGCCTATTTATATTTTTAAAATTAAAAGTATTTTTAAATTTTTTAGGTATTATAATTATTACCTAGCTAGGCTATATTAATAATATTATAATTATTATTATTAATAACTTAGTAAATACTAATTACTAAGCCTTAATAATTATTTTTAATACTAGGTACTACTAGTAGGCAACTACCCATGCCTTAATATTTATTTTTAAAAAATTTACCTTTTTTTACCTTTATAATCCCTTTATTTACTAGGCAACTTTTTAGTGCTAAAAGTGCCTAGRCCTGGGGCCTTTACTAGCCCTAGGTAATATATTAATCTTGCTTATAAATATTACTAAATTACTAGGTGTATACTTAAACTAGCACCTTATATTTAACCCTTATTTTAATTATATTAATTATTATTATACCCGTGGTTTTTAAGCTTTTTTAACCCTAAAAGGCTCCTGCTAGGGGCTTTTTTTTTATAATAAATACTTAATTTATCGCGCCTGTATTACCCTAGTTATTATTTATATTACTTTTATTTAATATATTTTTTATACTTAGGGATAGTTAGCCCTTTATAATACCTAAGTATAAAAGCTTACTATTATTTAATATATTATAAAATATTTAATATTAGGCTACTTTTATATTATTAACACTATTATTATTAATATTAAATTATACTTAATGCTAGTACTAATAATATTATAACTTACTTAACTTAGTACCTTTACTAGGGTTGCTTCCCTTTTAAAATATACTAAAATTATTACCTAAAAAATATTTTATTAAAGCCTAAGATTTTTATTAAAGGTAGTTAAGAAGAAGCTAGTACTTTAAACTAGTATTAATATTAAAAAAATTAAAATAAAATAATTATTTATAATTTTTTTATAATAAAAACTACCCTTAGTTACTATTAAAGCCTGCAAGGACCTTATTATTATTACTTATAAAATTTATTATTTAATATATACTAACACCCTAAAAATCTATATTAATAAATTAAATATTAATAAATAAGTTAAAATAATTATAATATCCCTAGAGCCTAGGCGCAAAGCCTTAATATATATAAGTATTAAAAATATTAATATAATCCCCGTGGTGGAGTTTATAAGGATTATATTAATATTTTAACTTATTTAAAATAATTCCTACTTTTATAAAATAATTAAAATTTATATTAATAACTAGAAAGCCCTAAAAACTATTACTTAACTATGCCAGGCCTTAAGGTAATACCTTATTAAAAAAATTATTACCTTACTTAAGGATTATTACTAGTAAAAATAAAATATTAAATTTTACTAAATTCTAGCACACATGAATATCCCGGGGAATAAGTATATTAATAATATTATTAAATATACTATTAAATAGCGCCCTAGGGGTGCTTAAAGCCCCTTAATATTATTACTTAATAATATTTTTTCCCGCCCTTTTTAATTTACCATAAATTAATACTTAAAAAATAATATTAAATAATAATAGTAAAAAACTTAAAAATAATTTATTACTAAAATAACCCTCCGGGAGCTTTAAGTATTTTTAAAAAACTTTTACTTAAATTATACCTAGGCCTAACACCTACTAAATATAATATTTTATTTTAAATTTATACTAGTAAATTAAGCCTTAGGGTGTATTTTTATTATATTAACTAAGTTAAATTTAATTACTACTTATGGTACTATAACACCCCTAAAATAATAAATTATATTTTTTATACCTACCCTAAGCATGCCACCTTATAATACTAATTTTAAAAGGGGCTATCCCTAAGCCTTAAGATTTTTTTTAACTTACCTAAAAATGCTTAAAAGGCTGCCTAATTTTTTATTATTTTAAAATGTCTTATATTCTTAATTAATAAAGTTACCTTTTAAAAAAATCTTAAATTTAGCCCTAAGCTAAATATACTTAAGCCTAGGCATTTATTATTTTTTAAGCCCCCGGGTGTGTTAAAAAACTTCCTGCCCTAGGCATGCCCTAGGGTAGCTAATTTTTAATTTAATAATTTTAAATAATTTTTTAAATAACCCCCTAAATAAACCTTATAATTTAGTAATTTTAGTAACCTTTTTTTAGCAGTTAGCCCTTATATTAACCTTTTTTTAATAATAGTAAAGCCTAAAGTAAAAAAAGCCTAAAAAGGTGCCTAGGTAATATAAAAAAAATAATAAGGTATTATAAATTATTATATTTTTTACTTAAGTTTTATTTTTTTATATTATATTTTACCCTTACAGCCCCCGGGAAGCCTAACTCCTTATTTTTAAAATTACTAAAATTTAGAAATAGTAGCCCCTAAAAATATACTAACTTAATAATACTTAGGCATGCTATGTAATTATTTTTTTAATATAAGTTATTAAGTTACTAAATAATAAAAAGCTAGTTTAAAGCTAGTTAGGAGCTAGTTTAAAATTTATAAAAAATTTAAGTATTTTATAAGCCCTAAAAATGCGCCCCTAAAAAATAATAAGCTTTAAAAATAATTAGACTTAAAGGCCCCCGGGAATTTTATATATTTAATAACTAGTTAGCTACTAAAACCCCCCGGTAGGGCCTTGCTTAGGGGCTAGAACAGGGTAACTTATCAATTAATCAATCAATCAATCAATTAATCATAATAATTAAAATAAAATAACTATATATTATAAATAACTACTAAAAGTATTAAAAAAAGTATAAAAATAAAAAGATTTAGCTATTTAAAGCTTAAAGCTTTATTATAAAAATTAAGTATAAAATAAAATAAAATATACAGGCCTAATAATATTAATATAAAATTAATATTACTAAAATAAATAATATAATACTTAAAAAATATAAAAAAAAATAAATATAGGGTATTTTAACCCCAGGAATATAATTAAATAATTAAAAAGTAATAAAAATATAATAAAAAGGTATATACTTATAATAGGTATTTTTAATTAAGTTATAAAAAAAACTTAAAAAAAAAATTATAAAAATATTTTAATATTAAAATTAAGATATTATACCTAGTTATTATAAGTAGTAATATTATATTTAAATTTAAAAGTATAGTAAGGTAATTAAATTAATTTTTTATACTTAACTTTAAATATAAATTATATATAAATTATAATACTTTATAAACCTAAAAATAGCTTATTTTATAACACTTAATAAAATTTATAATTTAAATTATATTTTATAAAATATAAATATAAATTTATAAATCGCAAGGGCGTGATTACTTAAAAAAAAGTATTATTATTACTATTATAATATTATAATTATATAATATTATAATAATATAATCTAGCAGCCTAAGGCTATTAAGTAAAAAAACTTTAATATTAAACTAGCCACGTGCTAAGGTAACAGCTAGTTATATAATATATAAAATATTAAGTTTAACTTTAAACTTTAACTTAAAAAAATTAATAATTAGTTCCTACTATAAATACATAACGCCTTTTTTATTATAATAATTTATGTTCTCCTAAGCTTACCGCAGTATATAAACGCGACTCACACTTGTTAAGGCGCTCTAGAAAAAGCGGTGTTTAATAAGTAGTAGGTAAAAAAAATAGCTTTAAAAAAAATTACTAAAAAATATATATAATTATTGCGGCAAGGAACCTTATAATTTTTTAAATTATTATTATTTAATACTAAAAAAAAATTTATTAAGCTAATAATTATTAGGCAAGATTTAGTGCTATAAGTTTATTAAGCTATTAAATTTAAATAATAATAATACTAAAAATAGCAACGCCAGCAAGCCCAGCGCTGCCACTATTCTTTAATAAACTTAAGGTAAATATAGTGCGGACTTTAATATATATAGTACTATATTTTTTATTATATTAATAATATTAAAGTTTTATAGTTAATAGCTAGTAAATACTAGTTCTAAAATTCCTATATATAATAATAAAAACCTTATAAAAAATTTTTATATTATTTAACTCCCGCAGCACGCATTTATTATATTAAATAATAAAAAAGTAATTTTTAAAAAAAGGGGCAAAGTTAACCTATATATTTAGTTAAATAATAGTAAGGTATTAATACTATAGTTTAATTACTTATAATTTTTTAAATTATTATATAATATTTTACTAGTAAAAAAAATTAAAATAAACCTAGGCCTTTAGTATAATAGTAAATTATTAAGAATTTAATAAATAAAAAATAATAAGGTTATTTTTAAAGTTTATATTAACAAAGACATGCCTTGGCTAAGTAAACTAAATATTAATAAAAAAAATAAGCTTTAATATAACTTTAGTTTTAATAAAAGTTTAATATAGGTAATTAGGCCATGTGTTAATATTATAACTTAATAAAAATTATATATAGTTAAATAATAATAATAAAGAAAATAAATATTAAAATAATAAAATAATTATAAATTGCGAAATTTGCAAGCTAGCAAAGTTAAAAAAAAGGTTTTTAAAACTTTTTAATAATAAATTATAAAACCTTTATAAATAATGCATGTTAATATTTAAATAGTAAAGCCTTAAAATATATAAAAATATAATTATATTTTATTAATACTTAA
This sequence comes from Aspergillus mulundensis, assembly GCF_003369625.1. Taxonomy (NCBI): domain Eukaryota; kingdom Fungi; phylum Ascomycota; class Eurotiomycetes; order Eurotiales; family Aspergillaceae; genus Aspergillus; species Aspergillus mulundensis. Next base: position 2,006,330 of record NW_020797895.1, on the reverse strand, counting down.
TAATAATTTTAAAAATTATTTTTGCTAGTTCTTACACTAGAAAAATAAGGTATTAAACACGCTTATTTATATATATTTATAGTAACTTAATATAAGCAAAGTATATATTATAAAAAATAAGAAGTAATAATACTAGGGATTTTAATAATTATAAGGCCTGGTATTACTAAAATTAAACTAGTACTAAATTAAAAAAAACTTTAAGTTATACGCCTAAGAAAAATAGTAAAATTAAGTAGTTTAGTAAATATATTATATAAATTACTTATAACATAATAATAAATATAAAGCTGCTAAAAAAGTTATAGCCACTAGTGGTTAAATTTATATTATATATTTAAAATTATTTTATTTAAAAAGGTAAAATAAAGTTACTAATAAAAAAATTTGTAAAAGGCCTAGGGATACTAATACTAAATAATACTTTATTAAAATATTTATAAATTTTTAAATATAATACTTACGTTTACATCCCTGCAAAAATAAGAATAAAAGCTTTAAAAATAATGCCTAAAATAAAAAAAAAACTTATAAAATATAAGAAATTTTATATTTATAAGGTGTATTTCCCGGAGTTTAAAAAGATTATTAAATTAAAAGATATTATATTTAAAAAAAAATAATAATAAAGTGCCTTTGCTTACTTTGCTACTTTTATTAATAAATTTTAATAAGGGCCCTGGTGGTTTAGTTAGTTTTAATAAATAATTTAAAATATAGAATTTTAATAATAACAATTTATAAATAGCTAATAAAAGTAAAGAAATTATTATAACCAGGAGGGTTTTAACCTTATTTTTAAATTTAGTGCTTTTGGCCCCAGAATCTATAAAATCTATACTAATAAAAAAAAGAATTACTAAGCTATAAAGCTTAGCTAATATATTAGTTAAAACCACGTGCTTAGGCGTTTAATTAATAAATATTAAAAAAAGCGCCTCCAGCGGCTAAAGCAGTATTAAAAATTATAGTTATATAAAAGGTATGTGGCGGACTACGAGCCACATCCCGGGGTACAGGTTCTGCCCTGTACTACCGCCCCAGGCACATAACTATAGCTACTTTGGCCGCTTTGTGGCTTAGCTAAGAATTTAAGACTTTTTATATTTATATATAGTGTAATCCGCTATTATAAATAGTAGCATGTTCTTATAAAAAACAGGGTTTTTACTTTTTTTTTATTATTTTAAGTTAAGTAATTACTTTAACCAGCTATTAAAAAGTATCTCTAGTAATTAATACCTTTTATTATTATTAAGTAAATTAATTTTAATACTTATTTTTAAATTCTTTACTATTTACCCTATAACTTTTAATTTATAAATACTAAACTATAAATACTATCCTTTGCTTTATAAATATTATTTTTTACTTTTTACCTTTTATTATTTTTTATAAATTTTTCCCTTTTGCCGTACCATAGTCCCCTTTTATTTTATATATTTAACTAGTAGCTTTTTTTATAAAGTAACTGCGCTATATTATAATATATGCCTGCTAAGGGTAACATGTGATTATATGGTTTATTTTATAGCTAGGAAGGTAGTAAAGTAAGGTAGTTTAAAAAATAAAACTTAAGACCTTAAAGACTACTTATAATATTAAAGCTTAAAAATAAAAATAAAATTACTATTATATATATAACCAAGCTAATTAAGTTTATTATTTAATTAAAAAGATTTATTAAAATAGGTTACAGGCAAGCTAAGAATATAATAATACTAATATAAAAAAAATTAATTTTTTAGCAGGCTTTGCAGCCTTATTAAAATAAGTTATAAAAAATAATATATAAAAATAATAAGCCCTGCCTTTGCCTTTTTTATTAAACTAGGTAATTAAAAATATTAAAATATTTAATATAACTTTAAAATTTTTTATAAAGAAATTTAAATAAGTTTTATATAATTTTTATTTTACTTAGCAAGTAACTAATTTATTATTTACTTTACTAATAAAAAATACTAAAGCTATTACTTTAACTACTTTAAAAATAATAATAGTACTAGTAATTATTAAACAAGCAGCTATAAAGCCAGGAAATATATTATTAATTTTTAAACTATTATATATATTTTTGCTACCTTTTCTTACTTTATTTAGCTTATAATAATATTATACTTTACTAAAAGGCCCTATACCTTTACTATTATAAAGTTATTTTTTATTTATCTTTTTATTATTTTTAAGTATAAGCTTACTGGTGGAATAGCAAGCAAGACTAAGAAAACTAAATAAAGTAATATAATATTATTTAGGATAGTTAGATTATAACTTTAACCTGCCCTTTAACCTACCTTATAAATAAAAAAAATTAAAACCATAAGCTAAATAATAGGCTAAAATTCCGCTTTTTAAAATACTAAATAATATTTATCCCTAGCTAGTTAAGTAACCGGAACCTTTAAAGCTAAATATTAAATAATAAATTAAAATTTTAAAATTATAAACTAAATAATAAATTAAAATTCCGCCTGGAACACTAAATAATATTTTTTATTATTTTTAACTAGTTAATTTTTACATAAGGTTTTAATTAAACTTTATTTTACTTGTGTGGTTTTAATACCCCCCTTTTTAATTTAGGCCTCTAGTAAATCTACCTACAGCGCCTGCAGGACCTTTTACTTACATAAAGTAAATAAAAGTAAACTAACTACTAAAATATTTAAAAGACTACATGGCTAAAAAAAAGGCAAGAATAGATAGAAACAGGAGGCTAGTAAAACCAGGCAAATAGCTTAAAAATAGTTAATAACTAGCTATAGGGGATATAGCATTTATAAATATATAAACTCTTGCTTTATAAAGGCTAATTAGTAATATAATTAATTATATATTAAAGGCGGTTTTACCCTATTTTATTAAATAAAAAATAAAGTAATAATATAAGTAAAGGCTAAAAAATAAAAAAGCTTATAATAAAGAGCAAGCCAGGCTAAATTATTTATAGCAAGAAAAGTAAAAAGTATAAAAGTAACATATTTAAAAAAAATACTAAAAAAGACTAAAAGGTAACCTAAATAATAATGGTAACTTGTTACTAGATAATAATAATTAGTATAATAATAATAATGGTAATAGGCGTGACAGGAATCCTAATAGATATAAGGGTAAATAATATTACTTAAGAAATAAAAATAGGTAATAAAATCTTAAATAAAGGGCTGCTAATATAAAAATTTTTTTTTAAATATACTAGCTAAATACGGCTTTAAAAACATGGTAAATAAGAATAGGTTTATATATTATTAATTAGTGTACTTATTTATAAAATATTTCTAGGTAATAATAAAAATAAGGTTTATATAATAGTTAGCACGTAATATTAAAACATGTTTTAAAAAAAAAGCTTTAGCTTAATATAATAGTAAATTAATTAATATTATATATTACGGGCTAATTTATTTATATAATATATTAAACTAGTGCTTAGCTATAAAAGTAAGATTTTAAATATTATTTAGCCAAGCCCGCGAGAGACTTAATATAATATATTATATTTTAAATAATATATATAACCGCGTGTTAGTAACATAATATATTAATATAATATTATTACTTTTAAAGTAATATAAAAAGGGTATTATAAACTTTTTAATAATTTTACATGCTTAAAAAGGTTTAGATACTTTACTATAAGTAATAATAAATAAGTTATAAAAGGGGTTTATAGTAAAGTAATTTATAAAAATTTTAAAATAAAAGTAAATAAATTAATTTAACTAATTTTTAAAATATTTAACTATTAGTGTTTTTTTTAAAGTAATAGTATTAATATAGTATAAAATAACCTTATTACCTTAAAATTTTAATTTAATTTATAGCCCTTTTAAATAGTTTAAATAATATTTTATAAAGTGTTAGTATAATTAACTATTTTAAAAATATTTACTATATTACCCATGGTATAACCGGCCCTGGGCACCCTAAATAGCCTAATTTTTTTTATTTTTAAATACCTAGGTGTAGTAGTTTAATAGCTAATAATAAGCCTTATAAAATATATAAGAATATAATAGCTTATAAAAAGTTTTATAATAATAATAATTAAGGTAAAAAAAATAAAAATAGCATGTTTATACTAAGCTATGGCCTTTTATAAATATAAATATATAGTTATAAAAAAAATAAGGTTATATAGTTAACTAAAACTAGGGCGGCTATTAATTACTACCATAAAAATATAACTAATAATATTAAAAAGTATATTATAATAAAAAAGGTGTAGTACTAAACAAGTTTCTAAAAAAATATTATAAGTATATATAAAATAAGGCGTATACTAATATTAAATTTTTATTATATAAAGTATATTATGGCGCGCCATAAAATAGTAACATGGTTTATAAAAAAATACTTTTTAAATAGGTGTATTATGGCTACATAGTATAAAATAATTAAATATATTATAATAACACGGAGCAAAGCGGCAAGGTTATTTATAAAAATTAAATATATTATAGTAATATAAAATAAGATAATAAAGTTATTTATAATATAAAGTAATACTATAGCTACTAAAATAAAGTATATTATAATAATTTTATACTAGCTTTAGTATAACTAATAAGCTACTAGGGCAAGGTATATTATAATAATCCTGCACTAGTATTAATATAGTTAATAAATATTATAAATTACTAGTATTATTTTACAGGGATGCCCTTAAATAACATGCTTTATAAGCATTTTTTTAAATGTAAGAATACTTTATTAAAAAAAAAATAAGTAAAAAAATATAGTATTACCTGTAATTTAATTTATTATATTACTAGCTATTAAGATTAACCTAGGAATATATTTTTATTTATAAAAGTATATAATAATAAGAGCTTATATTAAATAGTATATAATAATAATATGCCTTAATTTAGGATGCATCTTAACTATTATAAATTATAAGTTTTTAAAAAAGTATATATTAAAAGTAAAAATCTAATATTACGCGCTAGTGCTTATTAAAAAAATTAAAAATAAATTTACTAATATTAAATTTATAATACTTTTAGTATGCTTTTTTATAAAGTATAATAAAAAAAAAGTATATATAAAGGTAAGTATAAAAGCATATTTAATAAATAGTTTAGTAATAAATATACTATTAAAAATAAACATGCTAGGTAAATATAGCTTTATATTAAACTTTATAAAATATAAGGCTAGGGTTAAAGGCTGTTTAAATATAATATTATAGCTTATAATTACCCTAAAACTAAATAAAATAAAGGCACTAAAGGTATTATTTATAAATAAAAAAATAATAATTTTAATAAACTTACAAGTAATTATTAAGGTTTATTAAAAAGTAAATCTTTTAAAAGATAGGGATGTAATATTTAAACTAGTTTATTAAAAAAAACTATATTTATTTGCTTAGGCTTTTTAAGGTATATATAATAAGGTTTAGGCCGTGAATTAAAACACGTGGCTAGTAATAATATTTTAGTATACTTATTTAGGCAACCTTTATAAAATTAAGGACCTGGAGGCATACTACGCTTATATAATAAATATTAATATTAAAAATATAAAAAAATAAATAAAAATAGCTAACCTAGTTATAATGCGCCCTTTAAACCAGGAATTTTTAAGATTTAAGTTAAAAAAAAAGAATACTATTATGCTATAAAATAATATTACTATTTATAGTAATAAAAAAACAGCATGTTTTTTAAAAAAGGTAGTAATATATTTCCCGGAAGTATAAATAAATACTAAAATAATAAATATTTTTAAAAAACGCTGGATAAAAATTTATATAAAACTAGAATAATATAAAAATATAAAGTGTTTTTTTTAAAAAATACCCCTTATTAAAACCAAATAAAAAAAAATAAATAAAGTTTTTAATAAGTTGCATGCATAAGGTTAATTAGCTTAGGTAAATATATATATTTTATTAGGTTATCTAGTCTTTATAGCTAAAAAGGTAGTTAATAAAGTAAATTTAAATTAAAACTAAAAAATAAAGTTAGCTATAAATATACTAGGTTTACATGCACCTTTAAAAAATAATATTAAATAATAGGTTATAATTAATTTTAAAAAAATAAATAAAAAAGTAATTTTTAATATTTATTTAATTTTAACGCAGGCTAATATTATTACCACTATAGTAAGTTATAATTTTATTAATATAATTAATAAAAAGTTTATGTTTTACTAGTGGCTTGTATATTTAAATAATTATTAATATATAAGTATAGTAAGCTACCGGGGACAGGAGATTTTTAAAGTATATATAATAAGATTTTTAAACTTAATAGCGCATGTATAATAAAATATTAATAATTTATTTTATACTTTACATGCTTTTTTAAAAGCGTATATAAATAATTTTATGATGTTTTTAAAAATCTTTAGGCTATACCTTATATATTTATATAAGTTTTTCGCGTATTACGCGGAACTAAAAATTACATTAAATTTAAAAAAAATATTTTTAAAATTTTTAACTATATAGCTACTAGGTTAAAAGGTTTTATTACTTAGCTTAACTATAATAAAAAATAAATTAAAAGCTATATTAAAACTAAAGTTTTTTAAAACGCTGGCGAACCTTAACATGTATATTAAGCTTATTAATTAGTTTTTTTAATATATTTTAAACTATATGGCAAAGATGCAGCCACTATAAAATTAAAAAATATTATTAGTTAAAAAAAAAACTATAATAAAAAGTTACTAAATTAAACTTTACATGCTAAATAATAATTAAAAAGCTAAATACTTATAAACTTAAGATGTTTAAGATTATTTAATTTTACTTTAAAAATTATATTATGCTTGCCTATTATAACTAAAATTATATTATATTTTTTAATATAAACATATTTAAGTAAAAAAGTTTTAGTATTATGCTATTTTACACCATGCATAATAATTTAATTATTATAAAAAAAAATTATTTAGTACCTTAAGATACCACTTAACTACTATTTTTAAAAATTATATAGCTAATACTTTTTTTTAATAGGTTATTATTAAAGGCTAAAAAGTAATACTACCTTATAAAACTTAAGGTTACAGGTGTAATTTAGGTGTTATATAAAGTATATTATATTATAAAATCTAGTTAAAGGGGTGTAATTTATATAAACTATTTTTTAATAATAAATATACTATATAGTATATTGCTAAGTATTATAAATAATAATTAATTAAACTTAAAACTAGTAAAAGTATTTTAATATTATAAATAAATTACTAGTTTTAAAATTTATTATAAACCTAGTAAGTTACATGTTATTTTTAATATATTATTTTATTTATTATTATACGCGAAAGACAAGGTAAAAAATTTTTTAAAAAAGATTTTTACCTAGTATATTATATAAGTTAAATTATTTAATAATTTTAAAAAGCATGCTAGGAAAGGCTATATAATAAATTTTTAATAATTAAAAGTTATAAAGGTCTTGCACGCGAATTAAAGCTTAAAATATTTAGTAATACTTTTATTTAAGCTAGTAAATAGTATTTTTTATACTAAGCTAAAAAAAAAGCTAGTAATCTTAAATTACCTATATAAAAAAGTTTTATAGGTTATATATATTATAAACAGCTATTCTAGTATAAATAAAATACTAAAGCTATTAAGGGGTATTATAATAAGCTAAATAAAATATTAAGTTAAGTAATATATAAAGTATTGCCTAAATTACCTATTAAAAAAAAATAAAAAAGTATAAGCTATATAATACTTTATAGCTAATTATATTAGCACCTTAGTTATTTAATATAATTTTTATTAATTTAATTTTTGCTTTACTAAATAATAGGTAGTATAATACTATTATATTTATAATAAACTATTTTTTATGCTAAATAACTATAATCCCGGGCTAAAATAATTAGTTTATAAAGTAATAAGCTAATATATTATTTAAATACTTATAGCTTAGTAATTAGGGCCTATTATTATAAATTATTTTAAATAGGGATGCCAAGTTTTTTTTAAAGGTATAGCTAAAAATATTTATAAACCTTGGGGTAAAAGGCCTGTTTATAATAACTTAATATTTATAAAATAATAATACTATAAAAATTAATAATTAAATAATTAAAGCTTATTTTTATTATATAATTATAGCCTTAAAGTCTAGCCTTAAATAACTAAATATATTATTTTATTTTTAAGCTATTTATAACAGCACTAAGCATGTAATTATTAATAAAACTTTTTAATATTTTATATATAAAATAAATTTACGCCTTTTAATAAATATTAGTTTATAACTAAAAAAAGTTAAAAAATTATTTACAGCACGCGAGATTACAGTAAACATAATTAAGTTAATATAAATATTAATAAAAGTATAGTATAATAAATACTATGTCCCTATATTTTTTATAATTAATAATTTTATATACCTTTAGCTTTACAAGGGCTATTTAGTTAAAAACATGCTAAGTAAAAAAATATTAAATTAATATAATAAATTTTTTAAGGTTATAAAGTATATTAAACTACTAGCTTATAAACTAAATTTCCTGCCTAAATAATAAATACACCTTGTTATTTTTATTATATACTTAAAAAAAGCCCCCGTTGGTAAAGACCTATTTTAGTATAAAAAGGTATTAAATAAACTAATAAATAATAAAACCACGTAGTTTATTAAAAATTAAACTAAAAAAATAGGTAAAAAGCGGCGTGGTTACCCCTGTAAATTATAAAATAATAATAAGTAATATAAGTATAAATTAAAAATAATTATTATAAAAAAAAAGGTAAAACATAGTGGCGTAAAATATTTAGTAAAGTATTTAAAATAATTAAATTAATATAACTAGTAATATTATAAGTCCTAGTTAAAAAACGCGAAGGAGCTGGTAAAAAAGTTTAAAAATTAGTATATAAAAAATACTATAAAAAGAAAGTAAAATAAAAAAGGTCTTTTATTTTAAAAGCATATATATTATTTTAAATTTTTTATTTTAAGTCCTGTAAATTTTTTCCTTATGCAGTATTTAGGTAGCTAATATTAGTATTATTTTACTTATAATTATTCCCCTTTTTTATATTTCCCTTTTTAGTATTTACCTTTTTATTTTACTTATAATTATCCTTTTATTTTATATTTTTTTTTTTTAGCTTTTTACTTAAAGCGCGTTTTACTGTTTCTTTTTTTACTATATATTAAAAAAGTATTTTTTATTGCGTTTTTCTTCTTACTCGCGGCTTTTTTTAAAAAGTTAACCTTATCTTACTTAAAAAATATAATACTTTTACCCCGCGCTTTTACCTTACCTAAATAATTAAAAATTTAAGCTAAATAAGTAATTAAGTCTTATAAATACATAAAAGGCATAGTTTTTTTTTTCCCTAAAATTATATATAAATATGGATTTTAAGTTAGGCTAAAAAAAAATTATTTTAAGTAAAACACCCTAAAAAAAAGCCTAAAATAATATAGTATAAAGAACTAGCCCCTTTTTATTAATTATTATATTACCTTTTATTTATAAAGTAATACTGGGCAAAGCTAATATTAAAAAATTAAAATATATAAAACTAAACCTAACACCTTTACTTAAATATATACCCTATTTTTTAATAATATAGTAAATTAGCTATATACTAGGCTTTACTAAAACTCTTATTATTTTTAATAAAAATAACTAAGTTAATTATATTACCAATGCGTACACGGTAGTAATAATAACTTTAAAAAATTCTAAAATTAATAATTACTAACTCTTAAATAAAGCAGGGCTAGGTATAACTAAAAAAATTATTATATTAAATACTTAAAAAAAAGCTTTAAAAAATAGCACTAGAGCTTATAAAAGTAAACCTAAACATACTAAAAATTATATATTAAAAAACCGTGAAGTAAATTACTAAATAGTATATAAAATAGTATATAAAAAAGGTAAACCTGCTTATTAAGCTATGGAAAAAAGTAAAGGCTAATGCTATATTACTAAGAATTTTTTTAAAATACTAACACGCGTTAATATAAATAAATTATATGCTATTTAGCTTTAGGGCACCTGGGATAAAAAAGCAGCTATTATAAAATTAATAAAATATTTAACCTTTAAAAATTAATTTACTAGTATTTTTTATTATGGCTTAAAGCAGGTATTTTACAAGTATAATATATTAAAGGATAAAGCTAACTAGGCCTAGCATAATATTAAAGTTTATATTATTAATTACTAGTAAATAATTATAAAAATAAAAGATATTATTTAGTATTATATGTAAGAAATTTGCTATAAAATAAATTACACCTTGCTAACCCTAATAAACACCATAGGGATTATATAAAACCTTTTTAATATATAAGGCTTTAAAAGCGCTAGCTCCGCACTTTTTAGGCCCTTTAGTCCTAAATTTTTTAGTTTTAATCCTAGCGCCAGCTCCCTATAATAAAATATATTTTAAAATAATACTTATTTTAAGCATTTAAATACTTTAGTAGTATTATAATAACTAGGTAACTAGTTAGCTATTTTTAATATATACCTAGTATTTTTTATAATAACACGCTATTAAATAATAAAAAACCTAGTAAATTTTTTAATAGTTTACTTAATAAGCTTAGCTATAACTTAAAAGTTTTATATTATTAATATTTATAGTATAATTAGCTTACTAACCCCTAAAAATTTTAAAGGGGGATAGGTAAAACTAAACTATTACTTAATTACTTTACATGGTTTATATAAAAAACACTACCTAAACTTTGCATAAAAAAATGTTAAGGCTAGTTATTTTTAAAAATAGGCTTTTAAAGTAATTATTAAGCATGTTAAAAACATGCCTAAATATTTATTTAAAATAATATTTATAATTTATATAGCAAAGCTTCTTACAGCCCTAAAAATATTTTATATTAACTATTTAAAAAATATATAAAGCAAGGTTTTTAATCTAGCATTTTATAATATAAAGATATAAATTATATATAAGTACTTTACCACTTACCTTGGATATATAAAAAAAAAAAGTTAATTTATAGCTAGACTTTCTGTAAGTCCGTACTTTAAATACTATTTTATACTTATAATACCCCTTTTTTACTTTATTTTATATTATCTAGGTTTATACTACGCTTTTTAACATGGTTTTACTTTTTTTTTTTATATATTTATTAAGCTTAACTCTGGTTTTTTATATAGCTGCGAGCTTTGCTTATTTTTTCTTGTTATTTAATATTATAAGTTATGTTTTATTTATTAAGCCTAGCTTTAACTTAAATTTTTTAATTTTTTTTATTACTTAGTGTTATAAATTATATTTTATTTATTAAGCCTAGCTCTAACTTAAATTCTTTCTAGTATTACCTTTTTTTATATGCTATGCTTTTTTAGCGGGGGAAATATATGGCGGACTACAAGCCACATCCCGGGGTATAGGTTCTGCCCCGTACTACCACCCCAGGCACGTGACTATAGCTACTTTGGCCGCTCCGCGGCTTAGCCAAGAATTTAAGACTCTTTATATCCGCATACGGTGCAATCCGCTACCACAAGGAACTTACACAAGTACTAAAAAAAATACTTTTAATATAAATTTTATATAATTATTTAAAAAGCTAATAGTTAAAAAGATAGTTAAAAAAATTAAAAAAGTAAAAGAAAATATAAAAAAAAAGATAGAGAGGATGCAAGCAAGTAAATTACTAAGTTTATTTATTTTTAATAATATACTAGTATTCTTACCGCGTAAAAAATAGAAAATATAAGCATAAAAAGTATTATAGTTAATTAAAATAAAAAAAAAATAAAGTAGTTTTAAAATAAGAAGTTCTAGAGAACTTACTACCTTTAAAAATTAATAAAAAAATATATATAACCATGGCTTAATACTTTAAGGCTAAGATATAGTATTATAAAAGTAAAAAAAAAAAACACTTTTAATTTATAATAAAAGATTTAGGGCTAATTTTACCTAGTAAAAAAGCTAATAAAAAATAATTTAAATTAGTATGCTTTATAAATAAGCAAGCAAAGTAATTAAAGCAAGAATAAAAATATTAAAATAAAAAAAAAAGTTAAAATTACCTAATTTATTAGCCTTACTAACACTGTTAATTTTAAATAGTGTTTATTTTTTTAAGACCTATAAGATATTAATTTTAAGTAACTATAAAAAGGTAATAAAATCTCCTTAAAAAAAGTATTAAATTAAGGTTATAAATAAGTAAAATACTAAGCTTAAAAACATCCCTGCATAAAGATTAGTTCCCTAATTTTTAGCTATTTAAATAAAAAAGAAAATTATACTAGGAAAATGGGTTTTTAATATAAAAAAAAAATAATATTAAGAAGTTCCGCGCCCGCTGGGTAGCTTATAATAACTTTTAAGTTAAAAATAGTAAACTAAAAAATATACGCTTTAGTTATTATTAATATACTAGTAAAAATTTATTTTATAGCTATTTATAAAAGGGGTTACTATTATATTTAATTTAATATAGTAACTACTTATCTTAACTTTATAATAAAGTAAAAAAAGGTTCTTATAAAGTAACCTATAAGCTTAAAAAAAAATTATTTACCTACTTTTTTATACTTTATATAAATTAAAAAAAGCAGTATACCTTTAAAATAAGATATTTATAAATATATTAAAAAGTATAAGCCTTTAAAATATTAAAAAAAATTATATTTTTTTTATTACGCCTATAAGGGTAGTATTATAATTATTTATATAAATAATACCTTAGTAGCGGTACCTATAAAAAAATTTATAAAAAGTTTTTAAAAAGGTTAGCTGAATACTTTAAACTTAAAATTTTAAAAAAACTAAAGTAATTCCTAGGGTATAATATTAATTTTATAAAAAAAATACTTATTTTTTAAAAAACTTATATTTAAAAAATCTTAAATTAATTAAACTTTAATAAATTAAACAGGCAAAGGATTTTAATAAATCTAAAATAAAAATACTTAATAAAAGCAGTTATTACTATATTTAAACCATTAAAAAATATATTTTAAAGTATTAATAATTAATAAAAAAACTTAACTAAATATTTAAAAGAATAAGGCTAAATATTAAATATACTATAGTAAAATTACTAAGGTATACTTTAAATTTTTAAAATACTAACTTTACCATGGTTAAGCATATATTTTAATATTTTAATAAGCACCAGGATCTTAATATTTTCTTAGGTATAAATAATAAAACACTAGTTAAATATATAAATAATTTACATGCTAATTATAAAAAAAAAATTAATAAAAATATATATATTTTATTTTTATAGCACGCCTATTTTTTAAAAATTTATAAAATAATTAATTATAGCTAAAAGTTTAACTTTAGCAAAGTTTATTATATTTAATATAGCAGTAAAAAAAGTTATTTAACTTAAAAAGTTATATATAACTTTAAGGTTTAATATTAAAAAACCTATAATAATTTATATAAATTTAATAAATATAATTATTAAGTTAGGGAAACCGGGGAATACTTTAGGAACTAAATAAATAAATATTTAATACTTTTTAATAAAGAATCTTATTACTAAAAACCTTATAAAGTTTAAAAAAATTAATAAAATTAAAAACTTAATAAATAGCCTAACAAAAACGCTAAATAAGGTAAAATTTTAAAGTTTTATTAAAATATTAAAATTAGTGGTAATAAATTTAGTATAAAAAATTAAAATTCTGGCTACCTAACCACCATGTTTTTATAATTTTTATGTTTTTATAAGTTTTATATAACTTTAGTATATTAATACTAGGGGGCCATGTTAAAGTAAAGATTTAGCAAGCTAAAAAAGCTATTAAAAGCCTTTAGCTTAAATTAGCTTTATTCCCCGCGCTTATTTTAAAAAGGCTAGTGTTATTATATATTACTTTTTTTATTAAAAATTTTATATATAAATTATTTTTTAGCTAGATTTAGTTATTATTTTATAATATTATTATTTATCTTGCGATATTTTTATTTTATTTTTATAAGTAGCTCCTCTGGCCTATCCAACAAGTAATAATATTAAACCTTATTTTTTAAGTAAGTAAAATAATATACTATATACTTATATAATAAAAAATAGTTTTTATAAGCTATAAAACTATATATATTTTTTAAATATTTATTTAGTTTTTAATACCTATTATGATTATAAATTAGGTAAAAAAATTTAAGTAATAATTTTAATAAATAAAGCTAAAATTTATTATTAAAAAAACTTTTAGTAATATTTATAATAATATTAATATTATTATAAGTAGGTAAAATATTACCGCGAGCAAGTAAAGTAAAATATATAAAAATATTTATATATAAGTATATTTATTACTTAAGCATGTATAATAAATTATTATATTTTTAATAAAAAAGGACCGCTAGTATAAATTTTTTTTTAATTTTTATAAAGTTTTATAATTAAACTTATTGTAACCGCGGAGCGGCTATCATATATTCTGCCATTATTTTACGCAAGGCCTACTTAGTTAGCAAATAGGGTAAATAAAAAAAATTAACTACTTTTAACTTGTTACACTTTGCGCGCTATAATAATAGCATGTTTTAAATTAAGTATAACTTTTTTTAAAATATTACTATTTATTATTTAGAAACTTTAATAAATATATTTTTTAATTATTAAAAACCTTTTATTATCGCCCTTTAAACCCCCTACTTTTTATTTACTTTTATTTTTACCTTTTAAATATCCTACGCCAGGCGCGGATTTTTACTACTTTTAATTTTTACTAAATATTTTATATATCTTGCTTCACGCTTTTACCCTAAATTTTTAGTAATTTTTTTTACCTACTAAATTTACTTTTTAATTTACTTTTTTTTATATTTTATTCCTAACTAGCAAGTTATAATATTATTAAATTTATAATTAAATTTAAAAGTAGCCGGAGTACACCAGGTATTCCTTTTTAATAAATTATTAATTTTATTACCTAAACATCCTAAACTTTATATTTTACATACCTTTTAACTTAAGTGTTACTTTATTTTTTATATATAAATATTAAATAGCCTTAATAAATACTTTTAACCTTACTTAGCTAAGTTAGGTTACTAGCTTAATATATATTATTTAATAACTTTAAGCTAGTAGTATATAAATTAGCTATTAAGTTTAATAATTTACCTATTTATATATATTTTATTTACTTTTTTTATTTTTTTATTTTTTAAAAACCTTAAGTTTTTAGCCAACTAGTCTTTTAGTAAAAGTATTATTAATAATATAGTAAAAAAATTCTTACACCTAGTAGGCATTTTTAATATTACTAAATTTAAAAAGTATGTTAATTAAAAAGTAAAAAATATAAATATTAAAGTAAATAATATAGCCCTTATAAATTCTTTTAGTAAAGCTAGTTTTTATTTTATTTTTATTTTTTACTTTATTTTTTGTGCATGCTTTACTTTTAGTAAAAAATAACTTATTACACCAGCCCCTAGTAATAAGGTAGTGCTAGTTAAACCTTTTATAATAAAATTAGTTAAAAAAACGCGTGGTAAAAGTAAAAATACTTTATAAAAAAAAGGGATATTATTTATTTTTTATATTAAAAAATTATACTAGACCCACTAGTTTAAGTTAGCCGTGTTTTATAATTAATTTTAGTAAATTTAATAGTAGTAATAATAAAAATAATACTTTTTTAAATTTTTTTATAACTTTTAAGCTAGCAAAAGCCTATTCTTACTAGGTGTTTAGGCAGCTAAATTTACTAAAAGCTTATTTTTGCTAAAAAAAACCACGTAATATATTTAATAATAATAATATAAATATAATACCTGGAGCTGCTAGTCACGGCCTACTTAAATAGCATGGTTTACCTAAATAATATTTACCTAAATAATATAGTTTACCGGGATAATATCTACCTGTATAGGGTGTGTAATAATAAGCATAGTAACCTTAAGTATAAGCTTTTAACCTAAATAATATTTTTTAAGCTCTCCGCGATATAAATTATATAATATATAAAATAAATAATAGGATTAGCTAATTAAAAGCTAGGTTTAATTATTATAAGCCTTAGTAATAACTTATAATTTTTTTAGTTAATTTTATTTTTATACCTTTTATTAATTTAAAATAGCTAGCTTTTTTAGTTAATATAAACCTGTTAAACTATGCTATTTCTTTTTTTAACTTGTAAAACCTATAAAATTTAATTTTATAATAAAATATATAGCCTAGTATTATTCTTATATAATAAGTATAAGAAGCTTAGCAAGAAATTCTTATTTTTATATAAAAATTTAGTATGCCTTTAATTATTTTTATTTTTTAATAGCAGGCAGGCGAGGCTAAAAATACCACTTATTTAGGTAATTAAAAAACTAAAAAAATTAGGTATTTTTAGCCTAACTTAAAAAATAACGTTGCTATTAAGCAGGAAGAATACTTAATATATTATAAAAATATTTATACTTTTATAAACTAGCTGCGTGATATAGTTATATATAAAAGTAAATTAATAATTTAATTAAACTTAATAGCTTATTTATAAGGTATAGCCTTATAATAGTTTATTTTATAATTATTTAACTTAAAAAAAGGATTTTATAAAATACCCCTAAAAAAAGGTTAGTTTAGCTAACTAGTTTTAAGGTTTAAGCTAAATTTTTATATAATATTATTAAAATTATAAAGCCTAAAGTATAAATATAAAAATATATATACTAGTAATTTTTTATAATCCTATACTAAAAAAATAATTAAATACTATAAAGTTATAAAAATTATAAATAAATTTAATTAAATAAATATAATTTAAAGTTACCTGGATTTATAGCTTAGGCGGGATATAAAAAAACTTATACTAGGTATAATAACTTTAAATTAATTTTTTTAATTACTAAAAAAAATACCTATGGCAAGACTTAGCCGCAAGGTATAATAATAATAATAATAATAATAATAATAACTATTTATACTTTAGTAACCAAGGCCCTAAATATTTTAATAATTTTTAAAATTATTTAAAAACCCTTTAAATACCATGTTAGCATCCCGCTAATAATTATTTTAATTAATTATTATATATATTTTATTAATTTTATGTACCGTAGCAAAGCTAAAACTAATAATAATAATAAGCTAGTAATTACTAGGGTTATTAAGCGCCTAGCCCGTAATTTATACCTAATACCTTTATAATAAATAATGCTAGTAGTTTAGCCCGCGAAGGTTATAAATAGTAAGGTAAAAATAAATATAACTAGTATTATTTATAAAATAATTAAAATAATTATTAAAAAACTTATATATATATTATTAATACTAAGCTAATTATTTAAAAAGCCCCTAGTAATATAAAATAAATAATTAATTACTTAGCCTTTTATAATAATCTTGCCTAAGTGCTAATATAAATAGTTCCTATTTTTTATATTACTTTTATACCTTATATTATGCTTGTAATATATACTATGCCTAACCTAAATATTATATATACCATGTCTATTAATATAATATATACTATACTTAATAAGCTAAATTTTAGCTATAATAAGCTAAATATTAATAATATAAACTATAAAAATAAAAATTATATAAACTACCTAAAAATAGGTTATATATTTACCCAGGAACTTTTTAAAGCTAAAAAAACTATATATAATATAAATATAAATACGCAGGAAAAATAAAATTTAGTCTTATACTTATATTATAAAAATATTTTTACCTTTAAAAATATATTATATATATATATTTAAAAAGTACACAAGGCAGCCTAAAAGGCGGATAATAATATTATAATATTAATATTAACTTTACATGTTACTTTTATAATTACTTTACTAAGTGTAACTATTATTAAATTTAATAAAAATTATATAAAAAATACTTTTATATTTTATACTTATAATAACATGGTAGTATTAATAGGCCTAAATATAATAAAATACTATAAAAAAATAGTTTTAAATATAAGATATTTTTAGTTAATAAAAAATAAAGCTTTTTTATAAAGTATACCTAATATAAAAATTACTAAAGCCAAGCATAAAATTATAATAAAAAAAGTTAATTTAAATACTTTTTTTAATTTTTATGCTATATTTAATATATACTTTTTAAGTTTTATTATATATAAAAACTTGTTTATAAAAATTTTTATTATAATATTTTTAATTAAAAATACTAGTATAAACCTTTTACTAGGTATAAAAACCCTTACTAAAAAAATATTACTATTTTTAATAACTAATTTATAGCTATAATAGGCTTATATAAAAATCTTAATATTTATATTATATATAAAAAAAATATAGGTATAGGATAATTTACTAGCACCTTTATTTATATACTTTAAGTAATAATATTATTTTTATACTTTTAAAGCCACGTGCCTATTATTATAAAAATAAAATTATTAAAAAATATAAATTTTTTATTTAAACCTACCTGGTTTGCTAAAAAAAATATAAATATTAATAAAAAATATTTAAGTATTTTTACCTATTTAGTAAATAACTTTTTTTTATGCTAGTTTTTAATAAATTTACACACCTAGTAAAAATAGCGTGTTATACATGCTTAAAAATAGTTAGTATTAGTTTTTATATAAATACCTTTTAAATATTTAATAAATTTTTTAAATTAGCGCGCAGGAATATATATATATTTTTTTTTAAAAAAAATAGCTTGCTAGGCAGGCCCGAGAAAAAATAAATAACTTTTATTTTTTTTAATAAAAAAATATACTATTTATTTTTATAAGCGGCTTGCATAGTAAAAAAAAGAAATTAAATTATTTTTATTAAAAATATATTAAGTATGCGTATATTTAAGCTTATAAAGTAGCTTTAAAATAAAAAAAGTATAAATTATAAAAAAAAATAACTAACCTTGTTCCGGGCAAACAAGTAAAAAAAAAATATAATAAAAAATAAAAGTAAGTTAAAAAATTTAAATAATAAAAACACAAGAACTAAAAAATAAATAAATTTTATAAACTTATTAAATAAGCGCGACATGCTTTTAAGTAATATAGTTATTTTACTTAATAATATAATAATTTATTATTAAAATAAGTATATTTTTTCTTATTTTTAAAATCTAGTAAAACGCTTTAATATTTAAATTATTTTTAATAATTTAAATATTAGTATAGTATACATCCCTTTAAAATAATTTATAAAAATTTTAATAAAAAATAAATAGTAAAAATAATTACTACAGCCTAGGATTTATAAAGTAAACTTAAAAAATAAAAAAATAATAAATAAAATATTTAACTTATTATATAAGTAAAAAAAATAATAAAGGCCTTAAATTATACTTTAACTAGGTTTTTAATTTTTATAATATACTATATAATTATTAACCCTAAAATATTATAAAAAAAATAAAAAAGTTATATTATTATAAACCTTTAGGCTATTAATAAAAAGTTTAAGTTAAATATATACCCTATTTTAATATAATTTAATATATTAAAATTTATGCGTGGTTATTAATTTATTATAGTTATTAATATTTATAAGTTTTTTTATTAATAATTAATAAAGCTTGTATACTAAAATTACTTAATAATAATTATTTATTATAGTTAAAAGGTGTTTTAGGTGGCTATTATAAGTTATATTAATTTTATTTTATATATTTAATAATAAATGGACTTATCCCTATATAAATACTAAAAATTTATAAACGTATATATTAATAATATAGTTATTACTTTGCGTATATTAAATAAGTATTTATAATATTTAAAGCTAGTTTTTTAATATTTATAAAATATAAATATTAAGCTAAAACCTACTAAGGCCTTTATAAAATTTTTATTAATTTATTTTTTTAAATAGTATATTAACGCCTTAGGGCTTATAACTTTTATAAAAAAATTAAAAGCTAT